>NC_142439.1:46020000-46323030 GCF_059453495.1 Arachis ipaensis | reverse complement strand
AAGTGAAAGCTTGAGACTGAGTGGTTAAAGTCGTGGTCCAAAGCATAAAAAAAAAGTGTGCTTAAGAGCTCTGGACACCTCTAATTGGGGACTTTAGCAAAGCTGAGTCACAATCTGAAAAGGTTCACCCAGTTATGTGTCTGTGGCATTTATGTATCCGGTGGTAATACTGGAAAACAAAGTGCTTAGGGCCACGGCCAAGACTCATAAAGTAGCTGTATTCAAGAATCAACATACTGAACTAGGAGAATCAATAACACTATCTAAATTCTGAGTTCCTATAGATGCCAATCATTCTGAACTTCAAAGGATAAAGTGAGATGCCAAATCTGTTCAGAGGCAAAAAGCTACTAGTCCCACTCATCTAACTGAAGCTAAGTTTCATTGATATTTTGAAATTTATAGTATATTCTCTTCTTTCTATCCTATTTGATTTTCAGTTGCTTGGGGACAAGCAACAATTTAAGTTTGGTGTTGTGATGAGCGGATAATTTATACGCTTTTTGGCACTGCTTTTACATAGTTTTTAGTATGATTTAGTTAGTTTTTACTATGTTTTTATTAGTTTTCAAGCAAAATTCACATTTCTGGACTTTACTATGAGTTTGTGTGTTTTTCTGTGATTTCAGGTATTTTTTGGCTGAAATTGAGGGACCTGAGTAAAAATCTGATTCAGAGGCTGAAAAAGGACTGCAGATGCTGTTGGATTCTGACCTCCCTGCACTCGAAATGGATTTTCTGGAGAAACAGAAACCCAATTGGCACGCTCTTAATTGCGTTGGAAAGTAGACATCCTGGGCTTTCCAGCAATATATAATAGTCCATTCTTTGCCTGAGTTTTGATAATGCAAACTGGCGTTTGAACTCCCACTTTCGACCCTATTTTGGCATTAAACGCCAGAACTGGCATAAAAGCTGAAGTTAAACGCCCAAACTGGCACCAAAGCTGGTGTTTAACTACAAGAAAAGTCTCTACACGTGAAAGCTTCAATGCTCAGCCCAAGCACACACCAAGTCTCTACACCCCAGAGTTTATCACTTCATGGAGTTTCTACACCCTATAGTTTCTATTCAATTCAAGTTATTCTTATTCCAAGATATTCATTCGCACCCAAGAACATAATGAATGTGATGATTATGTGACACTCATCACCATTCTCACCATGCTTGAATGCATATCTCTTAGCCTCCATTCCGAAAGATCGGAGTCTTCGTGGTATAAGCGAGATTCAATTGGCAGTATTCTTGAGATCTGGAAAGTCTAAACCTTGTCAGTGGTATTTCGAGTAGGATCTGGGATGGGATGACTATAACGAGCTTCAAACTCGCGACTGTTGGGCATAGTGACAGACGCAAAAGGATCAATGGATCGTATTCCAACATGAGTGAGAACCAATAGATGATTAGCCGTGCAGTGATAGTGCATTTGGACCGTTTTCACTGAGAGGATGGACGGTAGCCGTTAACAACGGTGATCCCCCAACATACAGCTTGCCATGGAAAAGAGTATGAATGATTGAATGAAGACAGTAGAAAAGTAGAGATTCAGAAGCAACAAGCATCTCCATACGCTTATCTGAAATCCCACCAATTAATTACATAAGTATTTCTATCTTATTTTATATTTTATTTATATTTTAATTATCAAAACCTCATAACCATTTGAAATCTGCCTGACTGAGATTTACAAGCATGACCATAGGTTGCTTCAAGCCGACAATCTCCGTGGGATCGACCCTTACTCACGTAAGGTTTATTACTTGGATGACTCAGTGCACTTGCTGGTTAGTTGCGCGGAGTTGTGAAAATGAGTTGAGATTACAATCGTGCGTACCAAGTTTTTGGCGCCATTGAGATCACAATTTCATGCACCAAGCATCCTCTGGAAGATCATTCCATCTTCCAGTGTGACATCATTGATAAAATTATAGCTACAATTCACCAAGAAGAAATAGAAGAGATGCACATGGAATAAGGTGCAAGTATGGGGACACCCCCTGAATAATATGAAGACACCTTGCTACCATCACCAGCTCCAGATGATCAAGTCCCTAGCCATGAGCAGAAAATGGAATTGAAGCCCCTTTCACCCCACCTCAAGTATGTTTACCTTGAGGATAAGCAAAAGCTTCTAGTTATTATTGCAAGGGAACTCAATTCCCAACGGGAGGAGCAGCTGCTTAGTATGCTGAGAAGACATAAGAAAGCAATTGGGTGGAGCTTGGCAGATCTAGTAGGCATCAGCCCTCAGGTTTGTGAGCATCGAATACTTTTAGAAGAGGGATCAAGGCCTGTCTGTCAACCTCAAAAGCGGCTGAACCCCACCATCTTAGAAGTTGTCAAGAAAGAAGTGACTAGATTGCTTGAAGCTGATATCATCTACCCCATCTCAGATAGCGAATGGGTCAGCCCAGTACAAGTGGTACCCAAGAAGTCTGGAGTCACAACAGTGAAGAATGAGCATGGAGAGCTCCTGACAACTAGAGTGCAGAACTCCTGGAGGGTGTGCATTGATTACAGGCGCCTCAACTAAGCTACTCGCAAGGATCACTACCCCCTGCCTTTCATCGATCAGATGCTTGATCGCTTGTCAGGTAAATCACACTACTGCTTTTTAGATGGTTACACTGGCTATTTTCAAATTCATATAGCTCCTGAAGATCAGGAGAAAACTACTTTTACATGTCCCTTTGGAACGTATGCATATAAAAGGATGCCTTTTGGCTTATGTAATACACCGGCTACTTTCCAAATATGCATGATGAGTATTTTCTCATATCTCATTGAGAGTTGTATGGAAGTTTTCATGGATGACTTTAGTGTGTATGGTGATTCATTTAACCTTTGCTTGGATAGTTTAGCTAGAGTATTAGACAGGTGTGTTAGTTCAAACCTTGTATTAAATTTTGAAAAATGTCATTTTATGGTAAAACAAGGTATTGTGCTAGGACATGTTGTTTCTAATACTGGTATTTCTATAGATCCAGCAACGGTAGATGTGATTTCTAGTTTACCTTACCCCTCCTCCGTGAGGGAAGTCCGTTCGTTCCTTGGTCATGCAGGTTTCTACTGGAGATTTATCAAGGACTTTAGTAAGGTAGCATTGCCTTTATCCAGACTGCTATAGAAGGATTTTGAGTTTGAGCTGAGTGAGGATTGCATGAAAGCGTTTGATAAGCTGAAGATCGCCTTGACTCAAGCTCCGATTGTGAGAGGACCAGACTGGAGCCAGCCTTTTGAGATTATGTGTGATGCCTCCAACCATGCAGTGGGAGCGGTGCTGGCTCAGCGTGAAGGTAAAGATCCTTTCATAATTGCTTATGCTTCTAAGACCTTAGACGCTGCTCAGTCTAATTATACTACCACTGAAAAAGAGCTTCTGGCTATTGTTTTTGCTCTGGATAAATTCTGAGCCTATTTACTTGGTACTAAAGTGGGAGTATACTCAGACCATGCAGCTCTAAAATATTTACTAGCTAAAAAAGAGTCCAAACCAAGGTTAATACGTTGGATATTGTTGCTGCAAGAATTTGATTTAGAAATCAAAGATAGGAGTGGTTCCCAGAATTTAGTGGTGGACCATTTGAGTCGTCTAGAGCACATTAAGACTGACTTCACTCCTATCAATGATGCTTTTTCATTTGATAGCTTACATGAAATATCTGAGGTAGTTCATTGGTATGCTCCTATAGCTAATTATCTAGTTAGTCATACCTTTCCTCCTAATTTTACTAAGCACCAAAGGGACAAACTAAAAAGTGAGTCCAAATATTATATATGGGATGACCCATATTTATGGAGGTATGGTGCTGACCAGATAATTAGAAGGTGTATGCCTCAATCAGAATTGCAGTCAATTTTAGAGGCCTGCCACTCCTCTGAGAGTGTTGGACATTTTGGCCCTCAAAGAACAGCTAAAGAAATTTTAGACTGTGGATTCTGGTGGCCTACTCTTTTTAAAGATGCTATTGCCTTCTGTAAATCTTGTCCCCCATGCCAGAGGTTTGGGAATATTTCCAAGAAGGATGAGATGCCCCAACAGCTTATGCTATTCTATGAAATTTTTGATGTTTGGGCATTGACTTCATGGGTCCATTTCCAACCTCTAGTGATTTCTTATATATATTGTTAGTTGTAGATGTTTCTAAATGGGTGGAAGTAATTCCTACCCGTACTGATGATACAAACGTTATTGTCTCCTTTGTTAGAAACCATATTATTTGTCGCTTTGGATCACCACGAGCAATCGTGAGTGATCAAGGCACTCATTTCTGTAACAGGAGATTAATAGGTCTACTGAAAAAACATGGCATCGTGCACAAGGTAGCAACAGCTTACCATCCTCAGACCAATAGGCAAGCCAAGGTGTCTAACAGAGAGATAAAGCACATATTGGAGAAGATAGTCAAGCCTTATAGGAAGGACTGGAGCACCAAACTTATAGATGCACTTTGGGCTTATCGAACAGCGTACAAGACACCCATAGGAATGAGCCCCTTCTGCCTAGTATACGGAAAGGCTTGTCACCTCCCAGTGGAGGTGGAACACAAGGCTTTCTGGGCTGTAAAGGAATGCAACATGGGGTTTGAGAAGGATGGTGCTGAATGGAAGCTGCAACTAGCAGAATTGGAGACCCTTCGACTCGAAGCATATGACAACTCCAGGCTATACAATGAGAAGGTGAAGGCTGTGCGTGACAGGCATATCAAGAGGAGAGAGTTCAGACCTGGGGAGCTAGTTCTCCTTTACAACTCAAGGTTGAGGCTCATGCCAGGCAAGCTATGTTCAAGATGGGAATGCCCCTATAGAGTAGAGAAGGTAGAGCCATACGGAGTCTTCCACCTGAGTCATCCCTCAAGCTCCAATTTCATCAAGGTCAATAGACATCGCTTAAAGCTGTATCATGGTGAGAAGATGAAGCACAACAAGGAGCTGGAGATCTTCCTTTTGGAGGATCCACCAACAGAAGCAGTCTGAGCTTACGGACCATCCAACTTAAGGACGTAAAAGCAAAGTGCTAGGTGGGAGACAACCCACCATGGTATGATCGTCCCTTTTCATTCCTAGTTTTATTTTATATTGTTTTTCACAAGTATTCCTTCATAAGTCCTGCATAATCATCTTCATTATGCATTCTGCATATAAAAAAAGGGGTGTGATGCGAAAGTGTCGCTGACGCGTACGCGTCATGCGTGACTTCGCAACACCAAGGAAGTACCTGAGAGTTACGCGGGAGTGGCGCTGGAAGCGTGCCTTGCGCACAAGCAAGACCACGCATACGCGTGACCCTAGAAATCAGCGTAAATGAGTGTATGACCCGAGAGTTGTGCTGGTTGGGGGCTGGAACTGTGCTAGTAGCACAAACACCATCATGCGTACGCGTCCCTAACGCGTACGCGTCATTTTCACAAAATGGCCAGACGCGCACGCGCCGAATGCAATGTTGGCCCTCATGCGTAACAACCCGAGAGTTGTGCGTGTGCAAGGATGCGTTCGCAGGATTCGCACAATCCAAGGCATGCGTGCGCGTGCCTAACGCTTACCCGTCACTATCAAACTTGCACAACCCACGCGTTCGCGTGCCATACGCGTACGCGTCGCATGCGACGCACAATTAAACCAGCACGCCGCCTGATTTCCAATCTTCCCTCCCCCAATCCTAATTATCTTTCCATCATAATTCTTTCTTCTTTCTTCTTCCTTCTTTCTTCTTTATTCCTTATCACTATCTATCACTTTCTTCCTCCCTTTTTCATCTTCTACATCAGGTTCTTTTCTTTTCTCCTCTACTCTTTCTTTCTTTTTTCAACTATTGCATTTATTTATTTTTTTTTTCTAAATTTTTCTTTCATGCTTAGTTATTTATGGTTTCTTTTTCCATGCATTTTTATGTTGGTATTGGAGTTTTATTTGGGCAGTACCTTATTATCATTAAGCTTGTGGATATTATGAGGAGTGATTTGACAATTGACATCTAATTTTGGCTCTCATATACATTTGGATACTTTATTTTCATTCCTATTATAACTTGCACACCAAGTGTTTGTGAAAAAGGCTCTTATGGCTTTTTGAATCATATTTTCTTTTACTCTTTTAGTTGAATGCCTCTTTTTCACAACATTTGTCATCCACATGTAATTGGAATTATCATTCACAGTTGTCATCATTACAAGTTCTCTTTAATTTGGCATATTTAATACTTGGATGCTTGAGTTATGCTTCTCATGCCTGTTTCTGCATGCCATAAACACTCCTGCATCTAATTATTACGAATCACCTTCTTGATCTTAATTGCTGTCTTACCTACATGTTGTAGCAACCATGTATTTAAGCTCCTATCTTTTCTTTGGCATTCATTATCCCTTGGAATTTTCTCCCTCCTGTTTTTAGTTATATATATCTTTCACAGTATTCCTCTTTCTTTCTTCCTTGGGCATAGGTACCAAGAAAGGCAAAGAGAAAGCCACTGACAAGACACCAGCAAAGAGAGGAACCAAGAGAGTTCCGGCTAAAGCGCTTCCATCTACAAGCGTAAAGCCGCCAACAAAGTGGGTGAAGATGCTCATTAAAATTGATGAATCAGAGAAAGCCTTTCCCACACGGGACTCCACACGGTTCACTAACTGTTACTGTGAACAGATGTTCCCCTTCCTAGCCGAGAGGAACTACAACAATGAGTATCTACTCATTATTCCAACACACTTTGTTGATTTTGTGGAGCCCTGAATAGAGAGGAGATAGTGGGGATTTTTAAGGAGGCAGCTGCAGGAGGCCAACTTATCATGGGTAGTTGAGTTCTATTCCAACTTCTATTGGCCTACCCTGCAGACTGTCTATGTTCGTCAGCAGCAGGTCCCTGTCTCCGAGAGTGCCAAACAGAGTGTACTGGATCTTCCACCTAGTCCAGAGGGATTAGATGCATTTCAAGAAGCCTCTCTTAAGCGCCAGATGTATCAGTTCGACTGGGATAGCGCCCTTGGAATTATAGCCCAACCTGGTAGCACCTGGATCTATGCGCCGCATCGGTCGAAACCCAAGAGCATCTCAGCCCAGTCACTTACCTTGGAGGCTCGTGTTTTGGCATAGATTATGTTCCACTATATCTTTTCGAGCACTCACGAGTCCACCATCACAACGGATATGGCTGTCTTCATCTGGTGCATCTTGACAGAGCAACCTCTCAACCTGCCGCGACACATCCGGTAAGCAATGGGACACGTACAGATTGTGGGTAACCTACTTTTCGCCACCTTGGTTTCAGATTTAGTCTCTACAGCAGGTGTGTCCTATCGGGCAGGAGACACGAAAGTCATGATCCCTAGAGCCGACCAGTATGTCCTGCATGGGAAATACACCAAGCCACCAGTTCTTTCTGCGAGCCGGCCTGCAGGCCCATCTTTGGATACTCCTTCTTCCAGTCCACCATCATCCACACCACAAGCGCCATCCACCCATCAGATGTTCCTTCAGATTCTTGTGAGGTTCGACCGGCAAGACCAGCGGATGGAGCAAATGGAGCGCCGTAACAAGCGCCGATACAACTACCTGAAGGAACTCATTGTTGGTACCCACCCACCTCCAGAACCGAAGGACATCCCGGACTCCCCTTCATCCAGTAGCACAGGAAGCCAGGGTGAACCAAACAGCGGAGGCGTTGCTTCCAGCCCTACATTGCTCCTTACTGATGGCACGGAGGACCGTGCCAAGCCTTAAGTGTGGGAGGTAAGTCCTTGACTTCCGAAGGTAACTTCTCTCTCTTAACACCAATATTTTTGTTTTTCTTTTGTTAGGTAGGATAGATTGCATGATAATAGTTGCTTGCATGTCTTTTTTTCTTGGTTAAAGTAATGAGTTTGTTCTCAAGACCCTATTTTATAGTATTTCACTAATTTAAATTCAAACTTTTGTGTTAAACTTATTTGAAGATTGTAATTCGGAACATGGGTGATAGCTAAGAACACATAACCTGTGAGATTTGAGCTTAATTACATGGTTATATTATTTAACCATAACATTTTATTCTTGTGTGTTTTCTTATCTATGATTGCAATTTTTGCTTTGTTCCATTCTATGTGTCCATTGTTTAGTATATTTGCATGCATACATATGATTGAGGCCATCATTTGTTATTAGCTCACTTATCTGAAAAAGCCTACCATTTCAATTACCTTTGTTTGCTACTTTGAGCCTTTTTAATCCCCATTTGTTCTTTATATTACCACATCACTAGACTTAAGCGGAAAAATAATTAATTACCTGATTTGAATCTTTGGTTAGCTTAACATAGTGTGTTAACTAAGTGTGGGAAATTGTGGGAAACCTGAGTTAATAGGAATGTGTTGTGTTTCTACTTTATTTATGTATTGGGAATTTGGGTGCCTACTCATGCGAAACCAGAAAAACCATATACATTGAAATAGTATGTTTACTTTCATGTTTAAATAAAAAAATAAATAAATAATTTAAATAATATGGGGACAAAATTACCCCAATACTAAGTTTAATAAAAGATCAATGCATATGTGTGAAATTTGAGAAAATTTGGTATATGAGTATGTGAAATATACAAAAGTGGGAATTTTAGGTAGCTAGACATGAATTTAGAAGTACATAGAGTGTGTGTGTGTGTTAGATGAGAGCTTAGGTTAGTCAAATTTCATATTATAGCTCACTTGGCCATACATATATCCTCACCCATATCTTAGCCCATTACAACCTTGAAAAGACCTCATAATGTTTGCATTGATATACTAAATATTTGTTGATTGGTTAGATGAAGAAAAAAGTTTTAGGAATTATGACTAGAGAAGAGTAGAGTGATTAACCCTAGACACTTGAGCGACTAGAGTACATATACACTACTAGTGAGGGTTCAATGCTTGATTCTATGTTCCCTACTTTCATGAGCTATCTTCTTAAAAGTTTGCCTGCCTTTTATTGTGTGGTTTAAATTAGTGGAATCTGATTTATTTTTGTCTTGGAGAACTTGCTCACCTTTAACCAAGTAGATAGAAACATCTTAGCATGTAGTTGCATTTGCATATATAGGTTGCATCTCATGAGTCTTACTTTCCCCCATTCAGTCCTTTTGTCTCAATGAGTTTAGCATGAGGACATGCTAATGTTTAAGTGTGGGGAGATTGATAAACCACTATTTTATGGTTTATCTTGTGCTCAATTGAGTGGTTTTTATCAAGTCTTTGCACACTTATTCTGTATGAATTGTGCAACTTCAATTATGACTTTTGATGGTAGTTAAGTGAATTCACCAAGGTATTTCCTTGTTGTTGATGTGTGATTCTTGGTTACAAATGCATTGTGCTGTGTGAAACTCAATTGTCATTGTTCATCTCAGAATTTTTAACTCGGTAATCACTTTACAATTGTTCAACTTTAGATTATGTCTTGATCAAACATCTTTTGGCCTTAACTTAGAACATTGCACATGTGATTACCACTCCTTGAGGATGAGAAATTGGCACTTCACTTTGAGTGAATGGTTATTGTTGTTGTACACTCTTTTTCTAATGAAATTTCTTGCTAACAACCTCAATGACCATTACATTCAAAGCGTGTAATGAAATAATTGGTGCGAGCTTGAAGTTGCTTTTATGTCCATTCTTTAGCCTTGCAACTTAAGCACTCAATTGAGAAGCAGTGAGCTTTATTCAATAAACAGTGTGGTTGCCGCGGTATCCGGCCAGTATGTGTGTTCCAACTGCGTGCATCATTAGAATATACACACTGTGTTTTTGTAAATCATACTATTTTAAAAGCTTCTTTTAACCTTGTTAATGCTTCCTCAGTGATTTTATTTTGTTGTTGCCCTATGATCTCAAAAATTTTTTATGTTATTTTCAGGATGCGAAAGAAGTGTAAGGGACCGGTTACTTTGCCGGTTAAGCAAACTACTGCTCGCTTTCCTGATGTTTGGTGGGATCAACAAGGTGACAAACCAAAGAGCCGACTCTCAATACGAGGCAATTGAGAAGCGCACAGTCCATTGGGAGCGGCCGTTGAAGGTTCCAAGCCAGTACAAGGTGACCATTCATCAAAGGATTGCCTCGCTTCATTGGAAATTTCTCGAGCGAGAACCCATTGAAGTTAATAAAACTATGGTGCGGGAATTTTATGCGAACTACCAGGCTTGGGAAGCAAACTCAGTATTCTTTCGGGGACAGATGTTGGATATGTCCAATCAAGCTCTAGAAGCTATTCTGAATATTCCTTACATCCCACTTGAGAAAGATGATTACTTCAAGATAAAAGTGGATGTATTCAAAGGAAGAATATCTCTAACTCCCATTCTTGAGAGAATAGGCCGTCCTGGTGAATCTTGGGAGTATAGCCAAGGGAGAAATTCTGTTCCCACTAGTATTGCATACTCCGATTTAAATGCCAAAGCTCGTATACGGCATCAGATTATGGCGGACTACATCATCCCGAGCAACCACATTACCCATGTTAGATTTAGAACTACTTTGCTACCTTCGGCTACTATGCAATGGAAGCATATAGCCATTGTACCTTTGATGCATAAATCGATTTGGAAATTAGTTGAGAAAAAAATATCAACATTCCATTTCCATCGATGGTAATGCGCTTAGCAAATGCAGCAGGGGTAGAGAGGCAACCAATGGATATCATGTTAGAGTTTCTAAGAGGCAAGAAGTTCATTCCGAGGGGAGAATTTGATGAATCATTTGAAAAGACACCCTCGAAGAGGAAGGCACCCACAGCACCACCATCAAGTCTACCAACTTCATTGACTCCTTTGCCGATTCTCCAGTCTCTTCCGGATCTATCCCGAGACATCTTGCACGATATCCACTGCATGGAGCAATTGGAGCAAAAGTGTTTTGAGTGGATAGCAGCAAAGTTAGAAGGAAGAGACCCCGACCCAATTCCTGAGGCCTCATCTAATTTAGTTGGAGAGGAGTATGATGAAAGTGACCAACCCATTCCCGATACCACCAGTTGAAAGTGGCCCCGAAGTTCTCATCTTCCCAGATCCTAAGCAAGCACGGAGGACCGTGCAAGAACAAAGTGTGGGGGAGGATCGACGACTTCATAGGGGTAAAAACTTTATTTCTTAAAACACTTTGCAATACCTTTTTAGTTCTTTTCTTCATTTTTGTAGTAGTTTTATTTCCATTGCATCTTAGTTAGTTTGTTTGTATATATCCCTTTAGTGTTCATAGTTATATGGTAGTTAATATTTGCATGATTGCATGATAGAATGAATAAGTTTGGTGAAACACCATGGAATTTCCATGAAATCTTTCCTAGGGCATACCATTGGTTGAATTGAAGAAAAATTTTGTGTTTTCCGACTTGCTTGAAGTATTCTGTTTGTGGAACATAGAAAAGAGCTAGAACAACAAACCTTGTAAGATTTGAGCTTTGATAGATGGTTGCATTTTTTCAACCATAATGTTTGTTCTGGTGTGATTCTACTTCTTTTTTTATTGTGATCATTGATTTGTATGATTCTTTATATCCTGTATTTGTTGTTTGGACGCATTTAGCATGATTGAGTCCATCTTTGATGTTGAACTCACTAACCTATATGGTCAACCCTTGTACTCACCATTGTGAACCCTGTTGAGCCTTTAATTCCCCTTTGTTATGATTTTAGCACATTATTACTCCTTAAGTGAAAAACCATTGATGTCCCTAAATTACTCTTTGATTAGCTTGGGTGGATTAGTGTGTATATTCTAAGTGTGGGGGAAATTGTTAGGAAACATTGGTGATAGAGGCATGAAACTCATAGTGAAAAATTGGCAATTGGAAAATTCTCATGTGTTCTTTGTTTTAGGTCATATGCATCTCTTGTTCTAACAAAGAAAAGAATTTCAAAAAAAAATGTGCATAATAGAATGTGAAATAAAAAGTTGAAATACAGAATGCATATGTTCATGTTTTGAAAAGAAAGTGCATGAGTAAGGTGAGATAGAAGGAAATTGGGTAGATAGGTTGCATTGTTATGAGTATATAGGTAATATAGGATTAGGTTGACACTTAAGCTGATCAAAGAACTAATTCTTTAAGTCCACTTAACCATATTTATCCTACCTAAACCCTGGCCCAATTACAACCCTCCAAAGACCTCATGATATTTGCCTTTCATGCATCAAATACTAGTTGATTTTTAGAAGTGCAAATCTTTGAAAAACATGAAAAATGGAGAATTGAGTTATTAAACAATAAACACTTAGCGAATTGAGTGAATACACATCCGGTGAGGGGTTCAATCGCTCAATTCTATGTTCTTGCATCTCATGTTGTATCTTCTTGCAAATTGTTTGTTGATTAGTTTTGAAAAGCTCAATTCAATTCTTTGGACATTGATTTTAGTGCATAAACTCTTTGCATTTGCCCCAAAGCCTCCTTGTGATGGATTGAAATTTCATGGTTTGTTTTACCAACTCTTTGCATAGTACATATTGGTAGTAACCCTTAGGATAGTTGCATGCGTTTAGGTAGTGCATAGAATAAATCGTTTTCCTTTCATCAATCTCCTTTAAGTGTGTTTAGCATGAGAACATGCTAGTATTTAAGTGTGGGAAAATTGATGAATCCATATTAGATGATGATTTTTGGTTGAAATTGAATGGATTTCATCATATAAACTTGCACTTATTCCACTAAATAGCATGCATTTGAACTTTCATCCTAATTTGTGCTTGATTATAAAAACATGTTCTTTTGTGCCTAATTTGATTAATTATATTCCATTTACCTTCCATTCGATGCCTTGATGTTATTTGTGAGTGATTTCAGAGGTATAAGGCAGGAATGGCTTGGAGGGAATGGAAGAAGAGCATTCAAAGTGGAGGAAGCATGAAGAATCAAAGGAGAAGAGCTCAGCCTAGTGTGCGTGCGCACAGACCTATGTGCGTACGCACAGCCCTCAGATCAGAGCCACGCGTGTGCGTGGGCCGCACCGTGCACGTCGCGCGTTCAATCAAGCATCTCCTAGTGTGCGTGGGCACGACTACTTGTGCGTACACACGGGTAGAGATTTTCGGCAGAGTGTGCGAACGCACATGTCTGTGCGTCCGCACAGGTGGACGCACATGCCTTTATTAAAATCTCATGTGACTCGCGATTTTGATGGTTTAGAGGCCCATTTTTGAAGCCATTTAGCTCATAAGGAAGTGGGAATGAAGACCATAACATAGCATAACATTAGTGTAGCTTAGGAGTAGTAGTAGATAGCTTTTAGTATAGTTTTTCTTTAAGTTTTTCATCATCTTCTCTACTAGGGTTTATACTAGGGTTTTTACATTCAAGTGCCATTTCCATTTTGATCTTGGATTTTGCTAATTTCCATTGTAACTATCTTTTTGTCACTACTTATTATAGTTACATTGTTCTTACACTTTCTTATAATTCAAGTTATAGTTCAATTTCACTTTCTCTTTTGCAATTTCTATTTCTTGTTGATGAATTTGATGATTGATGATTGTTACATGCTTTCTTGAGTTTTTATTGTTGATTGGGATCATTTGTTGCTTTTGGTTCCAAACTTTTTCTCATTTTTCCCATGTTTAGTGTTTTTGCTCACCAAGTGTTTGACAAAATGTCAAGTATGATTTTGGGCTAATTTTCTATCTCTTGTCTTGGGAAAAGTGAGCAATTGGATTCCTAGAGTTGGAATGTCCAACATTTAGTGTTAATTTTGGATTGTTAATTGTTCTTGTTCCCACTAACGCTATGTTGTTGCTAAGGCAATTAGCAAGCAATTTAGGATTTGTGGATTAAGAATACTTATGCTCATTTAACTTCCTCTCCGATGTGAGGGTTAATCAAGTGAGATTGATCCATTCTAGTTGGCATAGTTGTGGTTCCAACAAGGAAAGGACCCTTAGCTTACTCCAAGCCAAGATATCTTTTATGCTTAAATTCCTTTATACACATTACAGTAGTTCCTTTTACACTTTACTTGTCTATATTGCATAGTTACTTCTTTGATTTCTTTATTAGTTTTTTTATTATAATTTTGCATGTTCTTTCATTGCTTTATATGTTTATCCCTTTATTGAAAACCCCATGATCCTCACAACCAAGATTGCACACTCATTGGTCTCAAGTGTCCTTGGGAGATGACACGGGAATTGAAACTCCCGAAATTGAATTGGTTTTGAATTGTGACATATCCTCTGGATTAAACATTTGATGTGGGGATTAATCGTTAGTCTAGGCTATACTTTCAATGATAGGATTCTAAGTTGAGAAAACCTGGATTGGCGGTAAATCTCCATTGTATCAGGTATGAAAAGAAAGCATGGTAAAATGACAAGAAATAACAAATGCTACAACTATCAAGCAAGGAAAGTAAAGATAGCAACTAAATAAAGCAATAAATGACATGAAAATATAAATTGCATCAAATGTAAATTAAAATAACAAGAGTGTGCATAAGCATAAAAAGCAAGGAAAATGAGAAATTAACAAGATAACATAAGGAAATTAAGACAATAAAATAAAGAAATCTAGAAGAGACTAGATAAAAACAAGAAATAAAAGTAGAAATTACAAGAATGTTGTGCGTACGCACAGTGGGTTGTGCGCACGCACACTCCAATGTGTGCTTCTCTTTTGTTTTCTTCATATTTTTGTCCTCTTGCATGCTTTTCTTCCACTCTTATCAAGCCATTCCAACCTTTTATACCTGAAATCACTCATCAAAACCATCAAGGCATCAAACGGAATAAAAGTGGAATAAAAGTTATTAAATTAAGCACAAAATAGCATGTTTTCACAATTAGGCTCAATTAAAGAAGAGAACACAAAAGCATGCTATTTGGATGAATAAATGTAGGTTTATATGATGAAATCCATTCAAATCAAACCAAAATTTATCGTCAAATATAGATTCATCAATTCCCCGACATTTAAACAATAGCATGTCCTCATGGTAGTCACAATCAAAGGAGAAGAATAAGGAGGGCAAGAAATTTATTAAATGCAACTACTTATATGCATGCAACTAAAAGGCTATCTATCTATATATACTATAATTCCTATTGAGTTTGGCAAACATAAACAAAAGAATCTCAATCAATCCAAAATAGAACTTAAGGTCAAAACAAGGAAATCAATGCAATATGCTCAATGTCCAAAGAATTGATTTGAAGTTTTCAAAAATTATTTTCAACAACTTGTAAGAAGACACAATATAAGGCATGGAAACATAGAATTGAGAAATTGAACCCCTCACCGGATATGTATACCTTTTAATCACTCAGTGTTTAGGGCTTAATAACTTAATCCTCCTTTAATCATGTTTTTCAAAGATTTGCAAGTCATCTAACAATCAACTAATATTTGATATATGAATGCAAATATCATGAGATCTTTGGAGGGTTGTAATGGGGCTAGGGTAAGGGTAGGATTAATATGGTTAAGTGGGCTAATAGATTGGATCTTTGATTAGCTCAAGTATCCCACCTAATCCTATACTAACCTATATACACAACAAAACAACCAACTACCTATTTATCCTCTTTCTCACATTTACTCATGCATCCTTTTTTTCAATTCACACACATATGCATCCTTTATTCACATTCTTATTGCCATTTTTTTTCCTTTCTTTTCTTTCTTTTCTTTCTTATTTTTACTTAACATAAAAAAGGGATACATATGTTTTAAGTATAGAATGCATGAGTGTTTACCCATTTTTCTAAATTTAACAATGAGAACCCCAAATACTAACTACCAATGTTTCCCACAAATTCTCCCACACTTGAATAACACACACTCCTCAAAACCAAGCTAATCAAAGATACAATACATGGACATTAATGGTTTTTCACTTAGGGTAAAAGATGTGCTTAATATTAGAACAAAATGGGAATTAAAAGGCTCAAAGGTGGTTACAAAGGTAGATGCAACGGTTGGCCATATGGGTTAGTGAGTCCAAATTCAAAAATGGCCTCAATCATACTAAATGCATTCAAAATAACAAATATAGGACATAAAGATTCAAGCAAATCTAAGATCACAATCATAAAAGGAGTATAACACACAAGAACAAAATTAATGGTTGAAAACGTGCAACCACACCATTAAAGCTCAAATCTCACTAGGTAATTTGTTCCAGCTCTTTTCTATGTTCCATAACAAAGAATACTTCAATCAAGTTCAAAACAAATTTTCAAATTTAATCAATGGAATGCCGTAAAAGGGATTTTTTTGAAAATTCTTTGTTGTTTTACCAAACTTATTTCCTATACCATGCAAATGTTTACTACTATAAAACTATAAGCAAACTATGATATATACATATAAGCAAACTAAGCAAAATATAATGAAATACCAAAAAATATTCACAAAATACAAAAACTACTAAAAACTAGAAATTAATGCAAAGTGTTGAGAAAGAAAAATTTACGCTCCAAAAATTGTGGATCTTCCTCCACACTTAAATGTTGCACGGTCCTCCGTGCATGCACTCAATCCGGAGGTGAAGAGATGTGAGGCTCCACCTTCAGTTGGTGGGCACTGGGGCTTGGGATTCTGTAGAAAACAAGAATTGAGGAAAAAGTCATAGTAGTGTGGTATGATCAAAGACAATGTACGTATCCTAAATGCGCACGGTTTAGAACACAACATTGGCCGGGTAAGAACGGCAAACACATAATCAAAAGAAATAGCATGTTCCTCAATTAAGTGGCCTAGGTTACAAGTAAGGAATAAGCAAGAGATTAAAGCACAAGCAAACCTAGGTAACCACAACTAAAGTGAATTGAATTTAAAGATATTGGATATTGAAGTTGTGTAAGTGAAAGCTCAAGATGAATGTAAAATGACACAATCGATAATAACCAATTCCATGATGAAAAGAGAACTACTTATTCATCATGACACATAATACAATAGTCACATGGTAAAGGTACTTATTGCAAAAAGTGATAAGCTTGATAAGAATCAAGTTGAGTCACTCAAACAAATGCAAAGCGTTAACAAGAAATAAGTACCGGACATGTGATGAATTTGATATGAAAATCATGATGAACAAGTAATTTCAACTCAATTCACTAAAGTAAAAATGCACAATTCAAGATGCCAAACAAGGATAAAGTTTAATGCATATGGTAGCTACAACGTATGAATCAAACTCACAATTCATCTAGGCAATCAAACAAAGACTTAAGGCTCAGTGCATAGATTCATCAAAAATTAAACCAAAATTTAAGCAAGAAGTAACCCAATCAACATCAATGAAACGCTTGCAGTTTATTTAATTAACAACAATTAAACTAAAACTAATATAATTACTAAAATGAAAATGGAATGCAAACAAAACTAACTAGGACAAGTAGAAAATAGGGTAAAAAGGGAAGAAGAGAGTGGAAGAGAAAAGAAGAGAAGAAGTAGAGAGAAGAGAAGAAGAAAAGAAGTAGAGAGAAGAGAAGAAGAGAAGTATAGTGGTGAGAAAACAGGGGCGTGCGTATGCACAAGTAGGTTGAAAGAATGTAAAGATAGCTCAATAAAAACTCAACACCAAAATTAACCTATCTAATCTCAGAATTAAAGTAATTCTAAGCTAATCAATCAAACAAAAATGCAATTAAGGCAAATTATAAACAAGGAAAAAGGTTGAAAGAATGTTACCATGGTGGGGTGTCTCCCACATAACACTTCTATTTAGAGTCCTTAAGTTGGATTTTATTCAGAAGCTCTCACCCAAGCTTGTATTCTCCAAGACAATTGAGATTCCCAAGCTTGTACACCCAAATTTTCTTGTGAGTTCCTTTTATTCCATCTACGCAACAAGCAATTGAAATTCCCAATTCATATACACAATAGCAACAAAACTCACAATGCAATAGGTGAGAATTCATAGGATAAAAAAAATAAAAAAAAATAAAAACCAAAGGTAATGAGAACAAACAAAATAAACTCCTAAAACTAGCAAAACCAAGCAATCAATCAAAAGAAAAGCTATTTACATATTCACATATTAACATATTCACACTAACCAAAAGCAAACAACATATGCACAATCAACCAAAAATAAGCTATTCACAATATTCACATATGCACAATAGCCACTAACATAACACCATTCCAACTCCCCGGTAACGGCGCCAATTTGATAATGTGAGAATTTGTTGTTGATCTAGAATTGATCAAAATAGGAATCACTTCGTTAATGGAATAGTCCAAACCAACAATAAACTCTCACAATCAAAGTTTAAATCCTAAAGATGTCATAATACAAAACAATTATTATAACCGAGAGTATTTAACTCCCGGGTCATCTTCCCTTGGAGTTGCAATGAAATGTCATATTGTTGGCTATGAGGGATTTTTGGGGTTTTGGTCATAAGAGGCAAGAAATGTAAATGGCAATAAATGAAACAAGCATGAAATTAAATGAAAGCAAGTAAAAGCAATGAAAATGGAAATTAAATACTAAAAGGGACTCTTGGTAGGAATTGGGGAATTAAGGATTCCTATCCTAGTCATGGACCACAAACATGGTACACTACAAGAAAAATACCCATTCAGCCACACTTTTTTTAAGCTACATTTAAAAAGCGTAGCCTATTCCTAGAATAGGCTACGCTTTTTCGCATGATGCCCTTTTATAAGAGAAAAGGAAACACTATTGAGGCATCACTTCAAAAGCGTCTCCTTAGATATTTTAAATATCACTTATAAAGCGTAGCCAAATCTGAAAAGCTATGGATACATTTTTTAGATCAAAGGGAGCGCTTTTAAAAAGTAACCCATTTGTTAAATTTTGGGTGCGCTTCAGAAGTGTCTCCTAATATTAAAATACCAAATAAACACTTGAGTGAAATTTTGTTTGCCCTGTATCACCTTCACTCCCTCACTCACGCAATACACACCCTCCTCCTCACTCAACACACACGAAGAAATCAGAAAGCTAAGGGGGAGAACAGGAAGAAGAAGAGAGGAGAGGGAAGGAAGAACGATGGCGGCTAACTGGCTAGGGATCTGCCGTCGTCGTCGTCGAATGCCAGTGAGAGAGAGAGAGAGCTCGAGGAAGAGAAAACGCAATGGAGGAGAGAAGAAAGGAGTGCTCCGTCGCCGTTGAAGCTCCACCGCCGCTGCTAGGGCTTGTTGTCGTCGCCGTTCTGCCACCGCCAGGCTGATGTACCGCCGCCGAGGATCTCGAATGGGATGTCTCACCGCCGTTGTGCTCTGTCGCCGCGCTGCCATCGACTGGAGCTCGTCGCTGAGTTGCTGCACCGTCTCCAAGCCGTTACGTCGCCGCTCATCTCTTCTTCACCGTCGCCGCTCATCACCATGGTCGTATCCTCTGTCACCAGGTAAACATTCTCTGTTCTGTATCCTCTCTTTCTCTGATTTAGGCAATTAGGGTTCTTAATCCTCATTGTAAAGAACAAAACACACGGCTCAAGTTGATGCAGCTGGGCTCAATATTCCTTTTGAAGAAGGCCCCCAGTGTTAGGTTAGCCACTCAGGTCCAATTTCTGTGGGGAAGGCTGTTTAATTTCATTGCCTGCTTCATAATATTTTCAGCCCTCAGTTATAATCTTTCTTTTATTCTCTTTTACGTACATCTGTTTTGATTAATTAGTTGACACTTGAAGTCCTTTTTACTGTGCAGGTAATGGAAGATCTATGTGAGCGCTATTTTGACCCTAATTATTTGAACTTCTTTCACATGATAAAGTAAGGTGAGATGTTTAACGGCACTTTTATATGCTCTGCTGATCACCCTGTACCACCATAGTAAAATTGCCAATTGAAGAAAATTTGTTCTATACTCTGCAATTAGGGTTAAATTTAATTAGGATTCTATATCACAATTTCATATTTAATTAGGGTTTTTCTATGTCTGGATCAATTTCTACCGTGCTGTCTGTGTTAGAAGCTTTTCCGTGCAGAATCGCATTTGATCATTGCTTGTTATTATTAGTGTTGAATTCTAATTTTGTTCTTTATTCAATTTGTGATGAATTCTGTTTGAGTGAACATTTTTATTTTACTGTATGAATAGTACATGATAGGAGTTAAAGTTATTTTGTTGTGGTATTGTCTTTCTAATTTTTTGAGTTTATGTTGCTTGCTTCATTAGAATTTGCTTTCTGATTTTGCATCTTGCTTGTTAAGTTCGTTTTAGCTTCATAGTTGTATAAGTAATCATTGTTTCATACTAGCATATAAACCTTGTACTCAATTATTTCACATCTTCAATGATTCCAAGTCTCATCTATTCCCTTAATTGTAATATATTTCTGTCTTCATGCTATAAATACTCATTTTGTTAGTAATGCTTCTCACTTGAGTTGATGCTTCACTATTTTTTGAAATTCTCTGCTCTTCTAGCATCCCTTATCTCATTTGTTGAGGTAGTAGTAGGTGTAGAATTTTGACTTGTATTATGAGATGATTTAGTAGTAAAATTAGGAAAAGTTAAAACAGTATGAGGAAATTGATTGTAAGTTGGAGATGGAGAATCTGCTTTGAATAATTCATGATAAGGAAATTTAGTTTCATCAAACAAAACATGCCTTGAAATCAAAATTATGTGGTAATTGATAAGGTGACATGTGATTAACAACTTTGGAAGATAATCTGTTTACAGTTTTTAAAAAATTGTAATCTGGTTTTTGTTTATGTAGTAATTGGGACAAGGTTTGAAGGCTTATGCTTATATCTTGAGCGCTATCCATTTCTATAAACACAGCCTGCAGATTCCCATAGATTTCTGATTTGCTGTCTTTCTGCTTTATGCTTTCTTCGGCACTTTTAATCATCTTTCTTCTTATCAACTACAATTAAAAATTATAATATCAAATCTCAGATTCATTAATAAGACTTGCTGCTACCGATTCCAAACTTTGGGGCCTTCTTAATTAGTAATAATAGGAGTATTTATAATATCAAATCTCAGATTCATCTTGCTTGCATTTGCACA
This sequence comes from Arachis ipaensis, assembly GCF_059453495.1. NCBI lineage: Eukaryota > Viridiplantae > Streptophyta > Magnoliopsida > Fabales > Fabaceae > Arachis > Arachis ipaensis. The sequence continues at coordinate 46,302,098 of NC_142439.1, read as the reverse complement.
GTCTTGGCGCTTCTGAAAATGAGGTATTCGGATGCTCTTTTGCTTCAAGAATCATCATCATTTCAAACTCCAATTGTGAAGTGAAATCTTGTCTCTTTTTCTTTCCCATACATTTTATATTGTTCTGTAACCACCTGAGACTAAAACAAGAAATAATAAAGTACAATATCATTGCTTCACGCTTTTTGTTTTTCTTATGTTTGGATATATAGCCTTGATAGGAGCTACATGTGTTTGTGAGAAACTGAACGGAATATAAAGGTTTTCTTCCTCATTGATTTGATTTTCTTTTTTTTTATCCCTCCTTTGTATACTATATAGTATATACCATGAGTTGCCTATATTTTACTTGTCCCTTTTACATGGAAACATTGCATTGCAAGTAGCACCATGAACGTGTACTTTTATTTGTTATGTTGTGCTTAACGGTAATGTTTTACTTTTTACTCTCAATTTTAAAATGATTCCATTCACCTGCACAAAGCTCATGTGTATACCGTGTTTAATGGATCGCTAACTTTTAGCTGAAAAAAGTGTCACTGTCACATGCTCATTCTTGAAATGCATGTAAGTGTAACTAGATCTTCCTTCAAGGGAGTTTTTGCACTTGCCTCTGCTTCAAATCGAACAAAATATTTACCTTGAGAACCCATTTCTGCTATTTCCTATAAAGAAATCCATAGTTTTGTTTGATTTATTAGCACTCAACCATTTCACTTTTTTAATGTTTATAGTTTACGACTTCAAATCAATATACCATATTGCAGATATAGAAAAACTTTAAGGGACGATGAACAAAGATTTTAACAGGGTCGCTATTCTATAGCATCTGCAGTTCTGCTCTTAAAGGTGAGTGATTTAAGAGTCAAATTTTATTACTTCATTTTCTGTTTCAACTGGAACTGATGTCACCGACTGATTCTTTTTCTTTTTCTTGATATATATGTTTGTTTTTTTTAATTGTGTTAGAGGTGGATGCTTGATCCTTTACACTTGTGAGTTGCGTTACTCATTAGTGAAAGTAGCTTTTTGATGTTTCTCGATTAATTTGCATTCTAATATGGTATCAAAGCAAGTGTTGCTGTTTTTAATTGAAGGAAGGTGCTGCTGGTGCTCACAAGATTGGGAAGAATCACCAAGGAAGAAATTAAAGAGGTTTATATGAATTTTCTTTTTAAATTCATCAACAGAAAAATTAGAATGAAGATAGTGAAGTAGTTTGTATTGGCAATCTTTTTTCCTTTCCTAGCTTTGCATTTTGTTCCCATGAGAGTAGGAGTTTCCTTGAAGAATATTTGGAGTGTTTCATGAATTAGAAGTGGCAAATTTGCTTCCCAAGGAACATATTTGTTTCTCAAAGATTCCCTTGCTGAATAAATGTGTCACCATTTAAATAAAGTTAGTAGTACAAACAAAGTGAGGGTATATATGTTGTTGTTCTTGCAGGTGATAGCCGTAGCAGTAGCAATTGGTGTTGAAATACATGAAATTTTTCATCTTTCTTGCGACTTCCTTCGCCTCCTTCGTGCAAGCCCTCAAAAGTACAAGCCACACCTTGGTTCAGGAGAAACAGGATTAAGCTTCCTAAACCACTCAACAGTCTAACTGGCTTCAATGCATTTTGGTACTCACATCATCTCTTTGTCATTGTCTATGCCTCGTTGATTGTTCATGGAATCAAACTTTTCTTTACCAAAGAGTGGTACGAGAAAACGGTTAGTAACTTCAATTCCTTTTCCTTTGTGTAAATTGCACTGACACTTTCCTGAGGTTAAAGTTAAATTATATACAACACTATTTTTTTAATGTTTGCATTGACTTTGTTAGTGTTGTGTTTATAAAAGAAATTAATACCACAGCTTACAATCTATAGAAATATTAAGTATTATATAACTTTCAATTGCACTAGAAATTCACTAGAAGCCATCGCAATTTACCCTTTTCCTATTTAGAATAAATGATCATTTTTAATCATAAAAGATCTAAGTGCTGACAATTTTATGCAGTGTGGACAAACCTTACCTGAATTGCTTTGAAAGTTATTTTATTTACTGCTCTTACTCTGATAGAAAGTAACTTTGAAATTCTGCTTCTTTAAACCTTACCTGAATTGCTTTGAAAGTTGTTTTATTTACTGCTCTTACTCTGATGGAAAGTAACTTTGAAATTCTGCTTCTTTATGTTGTGACGTCAATGTCAATAAGTTGCCACTGGTCATGTCTAGTTTGTATCAATCAGATGCATCTTGATCTGGTTTTCTGCAATTATCGCCTAAATTTTAATTAATTAGATTGATTCATTCTATTTGAATGTTCTCGTGGATGATAGTATCCTTAAATCATCCTTTTATTAGTTGGAGTTGTTGATAAATGTTGGTTTCAATGTAACCTTAGTGGCTCATGAAATGACAAGGAAAGATATTAACTAATTTATTCAGATTTAAGGATGGCACTTGTTTATTACTTGTCAGTTAATGATAAAAAGGTCAATGTACTGTAGAGAAAGCACTACTTATAGATGCTATTATAATGCATATCATTTTGTTGGCATAATGGTTCATACTAAAGTGACTTTGAGGATTATTTTCCTCTAATATGTTTCTTATTGCTCATGACATGGAGTATGATGAATCAGGAATGCACTATAAATTCTGGCGTGGATTGTTCTTTGGTTCCTCTTATTGTGATTTATGGACTTTTCATGTATGATCATGTTATCACTTCATATTTTGATGGGTTTCTTATTGTGCAGGGGTCTGATTTAGATAGTTTATTAGAGTAGAATAATGTAACATCTTCAGGCGAAACAATTGTTGGCTCAACACCTCTGAAGCAGAATCAGAAGCATGAAGGTAGTGCAAGGATTATTAGAAGCACACTCTCAAACAAGGAAATGCGCAAAAGTCAGTCAGCCAGGCCTCAATCGGAGCAGGCCATACCAACATCTGATCTACAAAAAGAAAGACAACCACTTCGCCCTGTACATGTGCAATTGATTTTGAAGAAATTTATTTTTAGAGAAATAAGTTTTATTTTTAGAGAAATAATGTGTATTATTCCCAAATAGAAGATCTTATGGCTGCTAATTTATTATGGCAACCGAAATTTTGTTTTAGGATAATTTTTATTATTTAAAGAATATTGGATTGTATTATTATGTATTATTTTTATTTTATAATATTTTACTAATTTAATTAAAAGGATAGGATTATATATATAATTATATTATTAAATATTAGATTTTAGAAAAAAATTATATATATACAAAAAAAAAACAATGAGGGACCTAAGGCTACACTTATATACAGTAGTTATAGTATACAAAAAAAAAAAAAAAAAGAGGGACCTAAGGCTACACTTATAAAAAGTAGCTATGGTATACAATGTGGCTACGCTTTACAAGTAATGCAGTAGCGCTGAAAAGCGTAGCCTATTCTGGAAAAATGAAAGCTGAAAAGCGTAGCCTTTGGTCCTGGACAGCATCACTTGAAAAGCGTAGCCTATTCCCAAACGCCAAAAGCGTAGCCTTTGGTGCAGAAAAGCGTAGCCTTTGAGAATAGGCAACGGCCGAATAGGAATCACCCTAAAAAGCGTTGCCGTAGCCCAAAAAGCGTAGCCGTAGCCTAAGGCATCATTTTTTTTCACTTTTGGCTACACTTTTCAAGTGTACCTGAATGGGTGTTTTTCTTGTAGTGGTAATTGTGTGGAATTAATCCCAATTAGTTAATCCTAACATTGAGGATTAGTCAAAAGGGCATAATTGATTTGAATTCCTAAGTCCTAGTAAACACTCTGGATCACTTAGAGTCAAGGGAAACCAAACCAATTAACAATTCACACACAATGCGGAATGGACATCCACCACTCAAGTTCACCCAATGACCCAAATTCCCAACCAAGAGTATGAAAAACTAGGCAAAAACCCAACCAAGTATTTTATCAAACACTTGGTGGGTATGAAAAGAAAGCATGGTAAAATGATAAGAAATAACAAATGCTACAACTATCAAGCAAGGAAAGTAAAGATAGCAACTCAATAAAGCAACAAATGACATGAAAACATAAATTGTATCAAATGTAAATTAAAATAACAAGAGTGTGCATAAGCATAAAAAACAAGGAAAATGAGAAATTAACAACATAACATAAGGAAATTAAGACAATAAAATAAAGAAATGTAGAAGAGACTAGACAAAAACAAGAACTAGAAGTAGAAATTACAAGAAATTAAACTAAAAAATCCTAATTGTAGAGAGAAGGCGGAGCTTCTCTCTCTAGAAAACAACCTACATAATGCTAAACTAACTCTAATTTCTCCCCCTCCCCTCATTCACAAGGTGTAAGGCATTCTTTGATATAGGAAGAATCAACTTCAGAAAGTCCAAAAACTGGGCTCTAGAGGCCCAGAAATCGCCCCCAGCGATTCGCATTAAGTGAGTCACGTGCTGGGACGTGTGCGTACGCACAGGTGTGTGCGTACGCATACATGCTGATTTTCTTCTTGTGCGTACGCACAGAATGTTGTGTGCATGCACACATGGCTGTGTGGTCTTTTGCGTACGTATAGTGGTTTGTGCGCACGCACACTCCAATGTGTGCTTCTCCTTTGTTTTCATCATGTTTTGTCCCTATTGCATGCTCTTCTTCCACTCTTATCAAGCCATTCCAACCTATTATACCTATAATCACTCATCAAAACCATCAAGGCATCGAATGGAATAAAAATGGGATAAAAGTTATTAAATTAAGCACAACATAGCATGTTTTCACAATTAGGCTCAATTAAGGGAGAGAACATAGAAGCATGATATTTGGATGAATAAATGTGGGTTTATATGATGAAATCCATTTAAATCAAACAAAATTTATCGTCAAATATGGATTCATCAATATTTCAACCCAAAATTCACCAAAACACCCCAACTGGCCGTTCATATATAGCCGATCCAATAAATCACAATCAACAACAATAATTCAACCAAATTAACCCATTCAAACTCAAACAATAATCAACCAAATCAACATTCACTTTTCAAATTCACATTTAATTATTATAAATTTACCAAACCCTACCTTCATATGAAATCAAAATATGCAAAGCTCTGGAGGAGCCTTTTAACCGAGTCGTCGAAGAAGAAAATGTCTGGAATCGTTTGTGCCTCCTAGAACTCTAGTTGGCCGAACTAAAGGGGTAGGGCTGCTACATCTCCGTTGACTTCCACCGATCAAAAGTGACGCCAACATGTAGAGAAGGAGGATTCGAACACTTTTACCGGATTAGATTTTTTATTGGAGTTACGGATCGCAAGAAATTGAGGAAGAAAAGTTAACGAGGTCATGGTTCTTCAATGAGTGCTTTTGGTTTCTCTCTTTTTTTTCTGTATGCATGCATTTGGTTATGAAAATAAGAGATAGGAGAAGGTGTCTTTCTTTTAATGGGGTATGATTTGGCATTATAAGGGTTAAGTGTCATTGCCTAATGTCATTTGGTTTCATGATACAAATCTCTCTCTTTTCGTTCTTATATGCTCGGTGATGATATTATCTAATGGCTAAGGAAGATTTTGATTTTTGAATAAAGGAAAGGTGATTTAACAAGAATAAAGGAAAGGTGATTTAGCAAGAATAAAAGGGCACGTGTCAAGTTTCAGTGTAACCGAATCGGCGGTTCAAGTTATCAATATCTTAAACGAATAATTATAAAAACTGAATATATTATTACACAAGTAATAATAATATATATAAGGATAATTATATACGAGTTACTAATATAAATGACATTAGTAACTTAGAAATTAAAAGGCATTTGACGAAACTTTAGCAACTCTAAGCTCTTCAAGAAATACCGATAATTTCTTATATCGGCAAAAGTCGGACTTGATAATAATATTAATATTATTATCTAGGCTCCATTATAATTAGAGCAAGTAAAATAAATAAATAACATAATAATAAAATTATATTACTATTTATTTTACTTCAGGGTTCGAAGTCGACTCGTTAAAATAAAACTAATCACTTTAAAATATTATTTTAAGAAAAAATCGCGTTAGTACAAAAATTAGAGTTGTTACATCCTACCCCCCTAAAAAAAAATTTTGCCCTCAAAATTTCCTTTACCTATAAATAGGTGCAAGTAATCGGTCCTTATCTTCTTTTCAAATCCTCAGGTGTGTTTTGTTTTCTCATCTCATCTCAACTTATGTATAGCAGTTAAAGAAATAAGAGAATGCAACGTACCAAAATCGTAAAGTGCAGTTAAGAAGCGAATCTTTACACAACACTGACCTTGGGTCAGGGAGTCTGAGTACGAGCATCTTTAGGAATCATTGTAAATACTCTTCCTGGTTGTTGCGGTCTAGCTGGCTCTTGAATAAACTTCTTCGGGCAATTTCTCACTATATGCCCCGGTTCACCGCAGTTATAATAGATATTCAATCCAAACTGACAAGGTCGGTTTCCATGGTCCTTCCCACATTGGCTACACACCATATCCATTTGGGTCTGTAGAGATCACTTGACAATATTCTGCCTTGGTTCGTCTCTATTTTCAATAGTAGAGCGTGCAAGATTGATCCTAACTTGCTGATCCCTACGCAGGGGTACTCCAGGTGCCATAAAATTCACCCTTCGCCAAGCCGCATACCAACTAGAACTGTTAGAACTTCTCAGAGGTAAATCCTAATGATTCATTCTTGTTGATGCCATATTTTTCTCACAGTCCTCCATCAGGTGACTCTTATTGACAAGCTCTGCAAAATTTCGTATCTCCAGCGGGACTAATGAATGCATTAGTTCATCGCGAAGTCTTCCTTCGTACTTCAAACACCTCCACTTTCAAAATCATCTGGGTTTCTCTGACAGATCTTAGAAAATCGAAACAAATCCTCAGATTTCTCAGTATACGCTACCACTGACATATTCCCCTGTTTCAACTGCATCAGTTCCATTTCTTTTGCATGACGAACAGATCTAGGAAAATACTTTTTGTAAAATTTATCCTTAAAGTATCCCAGTCAATCTCTTCCACCTCCTGCCTCAACAAGCGTTGCACTACATGCCACCAATGTTCAGCTTCTCCCTCCAGCATATAGGTTGCAAACTCCACGTGTTGTCTTTCTGGTAGATGTTGCGCTCAAAATGACTTCTCAGTATCGCAGAAGTAATTGTCAGCTTCAGTTGCAACAAGCGTCCCCTTAAACTTAGGCTGATTTACCTTCAGAAAGGTTACCAGTGTCATACGGTTATCGTGGTTTCCAGTGCCTTCATTATCATTATCATCTCCACCACGCTCACCATTGCATCCCCCGTTACGATCTCTATTCCTCTCTCCAAAACGGTCAATTGCTCGCGTTGTCGCAGTTGCCGTTTCACGCACAGCCTCAGTCATGGTGTTCATTACAGCTATAAAAGCATCCGCACCCCCTCGTCGGTTCCTCTACCGGGTTCCCACTACGCCTACTACGTCCTCGTCCCCGTGCAGCCATCAAGATCCTGTTCACACCAAACATGCAATATTAAGGTGATCAGTCTTAACATATCAGGCAAAGTGTGAATAGTCTCTAAAATGGAAACACAGCGATAGTCATGCAATCCATATCACAAGGATATCCTATATGCATGAAATATAACACAGAGAATGCAATGAAGCATGATTAAGTCCATATCCCCAGGCTTTAATAGGAACGAACTACTCTGATACCAAATTATAATGATCCAATTCCCAGTACATCATGATCATACTGGAAACCAAGTGTCACCAACTTGTTCACCTAATAGCTAACTAAATATTTATTATTAAACCTGTAATCGTATTAGCGCGCGAATCGAATTTTCAGAGAAAAACTTTTATTTTATAATAGGATTTGCGAGTATAGCTAATTAACCATACACAAGCCATAATTAGAAATCAAATAAAACATACACAAGGCCAACATCATATATCAACATAACATATAGCATAGATCATACATACATATAAAGGTACTACCACATATCGCATGAGTTAGCGTACAATTCTTCATATCTTGCTACTATATACATAGTTAACGCTTCGGCGCCCTGGTCCATATAGGAAGCCCTTAAGCTGGCACCTGAAACTAGCCTAATTAGTATTTACAGCTCCTAATCTCTCAGAGGATCTATCCAAAAGTGAGAGACTAAACAAAAATATCTAAGCTACACTGTAGGCGCCACCCAAAATACGCTACCAACTCTTACTGTCTCTGATCGATCATTGCAGCCAAAAGACGAGTTTGCTATCACCTTCGTATCCTTTGCTGGTCCTCGTATATATATAGGGATAATCTTAACTAGAGTTTTTGTTTCCATCTGAAGGGGGAAGAGAAGGGGTAAGAACTGAAGAGTTCTTAGTAGGGTCGGGATGGTTAATTAAGTCCGTTTTGATACTATACCCAGTCAGCAGCAACAACGGAATCACGCATCAAACACAATAACTAAAGAACATAAAGTGAAGACAAACACAGCATATACACAATCACAGAAAACAAAATTCATAGAAGATATGCTCAATCAATCATGATGCATGTCTATCCCTAGTGCAGGTAATGAGCTCATCTGTCGGTTTCGACCCGCTCCCAACGCAACTCAGTAACCTTTGTCTAAGTTTGGTTTCCAGTGTTATAACCTCTGTAAGCAACCTCTGTCTTACAGGTTAGACTCTCTTCAGCCGATGTATGCAAACATAACCTCTGTAAGCAACCTTTGTCTTACAGGTGAGGCTCTCTCTAGCCAATGTATGTAGCGATAACCTCTGTAAGCAACCTCTGTCTTACAGGTGCGACCATCCCCTGGATTGGCCAATGTATCTCTGAAAGCAAATCTCGGTGGATTCACCACCATATCTCTGCTCGTTTTCAGCAGGTACATAATCATCTTAGCTCGTTCTTTCTTTCGTTTCTTTTATTCATACTCTCTGCTTTCCTGTGGCAGAAGTTCTTTAGATTCTTTTACTCTTTTCTCTCTGCTCTTCTATGTCTGAGGTTTCTTTAATATTTTTCTTTCCTTTTCTTTTTTTTTCTTCTTCTTTCTTTCTTATCGTTCATCATATAAATCATGCTCACATTGTTCCCTCGCCTTTTCCTAAGTGTCTTATGGAAAAGAATTATAAAGTTCTTTAATTAAGTCTGCGTTCTCTAAAGCTTTTAGGATTACTTTGTTTGCTTGCTTACTCATTAATATTACACATTATAATATTCTTACAAAATAATATCTTTGATAAATACTAAGTATAATAATAATTTATTTTAATATAAATAAATAATTTTAAAGAAGTATTCAAAATAATATTTATAATCTTTTTTTAAAACTTAGTTTATAAAATCTTATTTTAAACTTTTATTAATTACTTTCTAAATCACGAACTTTTTAATATTCTATTTTTAACTTCCATATTTTATAAAATTATATTTGAACCCCTACTTATTTTCATATTTATAAAATAACCTGATATTTTACAAAATACCCATTTTTACCCCCTGAAAAATACAATTTAATTACTAATCTTTCTCTTATATCAAACCTGAAACCCCTAGCCCTTTCCTTTCAAAACATTACTTTTATTTTAATCCGTTCTCGAGTTTTTCGGTTACCGATTCTTCGTAACTTTTAATTTAATACCTCGACCATCAAATCTCACCAAATTTATACTTTATTTTTAACGATATTTCAGCCCAAAATTCACCAAAATACCCCAACTGGCTGTTCATAAATAGCCGATCCAACAAATCACAATCAACAACAATAATTCAACCAAATCAACTCATTCAAACTAACATAATAATCAACCAAATCAACATTCACTTATCAAATTCACATTTAATTATTATAAAGTTACCAAACCCTACCTTCGTAGGAAATCAAAATATGCGAAGCTTTGGAGGAGCCTTCTAACCGAGCCGTCGAAGAAGAAAACGTCCGGAATCGTCTGTGCCTGCTAGAACTCCAGTTGGCCGAACTCAAGGGGTAGAGATGCTACGTCTCCGTCGACTTCCACCGATCAAAAGTGACACTAACACGTAGAGAATGAGGATACGAACACTTTTACCGGATTAGATTTTTTATTTGAGTTACGGATCACAAGAAATCGAGGAAAGCATGTTAATGGGGTCATGGTTCTTTAATGAGTGTTTTTGGTTTCTCTTTTTTATTTTCTGTATGCATGCATTCGGTTATGAATGATGAGAGATAGGAGAAGGTGTCTTTCTTTTAGTGCAGTATGATTTGGCATTAAAAGGTTTAAGTGTCATTGCCTAATGTCATTTGGTTTCATGATACGAATCTCTCTCTTTTCTTTCTTATATGCTCGGTGATGATATTATCAAATGGCTAAGGAAGATTCTAATTTCTGAATAAAGGAAAGGTGATTTAGGAAGAATAAAGGAAAAGTGATTTAGCAAGAATAAAAGGGCACGTGTCAAGTTTCAGTAAAATCGAATCGGCGGTTTAAATTGTAAATATCTTAAACGAATAATTATAAAAACTGAATATATTATTACACAAGTAATAACAATATATATATAAGGATAATTATATATGAGTTACTAATATAAATGACATTAGTAATTTAGAAATTAAAAGACATTTGATGAAACTTTAGCAACTCTAAACTCATAAAGAAATATCGATAATTTCTTATACGGCAAAAGTCGGACTTGACAATAATATTAATATTATTATCTAGGCTCTATTACAATTAGAGTAAGTAAAATAAATAAATAACATAATAATAAAATTATATTACCATTTATTTTACTTCGAGGTTCGAAGTCGACTTGTTAAAATAAAACTAATCGCTTTAAAATATTATTTTAAGAAAAACTCGCGTTAGTGCAAAAATTAGAGTTGTTACATATGCTGAGTTGCCTACAAGATTTGTTTGGAAGACAAAAGAAAGGTTGTGGCCTCCACGCAAATCCCACACAGTTATTAGAAGGATTTTCTTTGTACCCCCAAGATCAGGAGAGATATATTATTTAAGACTACTCTTAAACTTTGTTAGAGGTCCGACTTCATATGAAGACATCACAACATTTAATGGTGTTAGGTATGAAAGTTTCAAAGATGAATGCTATGTTAGAGGTCTCCTCGATGATGACAAAGAATACATAGATGCGATAAAATAATCAAGTCATTGGGGGTCTGGAGAATACTTAAGAAATCTATTGGGGGTCTGGAGAACACATGATTGATACTAGCAGATGACATCCTTAATAGGCAAAGGAGAGTATTTCAAAACCCAGGTATGTCAAATTAACATGTTTGATTAAGCATTTTTTTATTTAACAAAAACCAAGTTAATCGAATAAGATTTAGTTAGGTGGTAGAAAATGTTTTAAAACTAATGGATTTAAGGATATATATAAATTTCCTTACATGATAAATTAGCATAGAAAATACAACACAAAGTTTGGACATCATATTAAATAGTTCCATTTATATACGAAAATAGAGTAAGTATCAGTAGAATGCAATGTAATTAAAAAAAAAAATCTAAATGATATACTGAAGTTATTTTAGTTAAAAAATTTTACTAAAATATTATATATATAATTATAGTTTTTTTATGCTAAATATAAATGCTCTTTGTATTTAGTAAAAAATCTTTTTAAGTTGATTTACCAAATAAAAATATTATATCTTTTACAAAATTATCTTGCAAACGTCAATTTTAATATAAAAGTAATTGTTTTTGAAAAAAAAATTAAACTTCATCAAATCAGCTTTAAATATGGAGATGTTAGATTAGTTTAAACATTTTTTTGGACATACTTTCCTATTTCAAAGAGACATATAAGAAGAAATAAAACTTAAAATTTAAAAACTAGAAGAAGTTCTATGTTAGTAAGAGGAGTTAATAATAAAAAAGAATATAATGAATTGATAATTTGATATAAATGAATATTAATTTGGTAGTTGATGAAAATTTCGTAGAGGCTAAGCCCAAATCTAGAGGCTTACACTCAGGCTTAATGGGCACCGATTGATTCCTACTACCCTCTTATTAACACAAATAACTATGTTAGTTAAGTAACATGTGTCAACTCATCATTGAATAACAAGAGTGGATCCGCTTAATTTGTTTTTATTGTTTAGTAAAATAAAATTCTATTTTTTAATTTTTTATATTTTTTATTTTACTTGAAAAAAAAAGTAAAAAATTATACTATATAAACTAATTAAGGAAAAAATTAAAAAAATCGATGGACTTAGAAATAAGAGCATGTATACTTTCATTTTTTCTCTATTATTTTTAGTGGTTTATTTTTCTTTTATAGCAATGTTATCTCTTAGCAAGTTGTTTATACTACGGAATATATAAGAAAAATTAAAATTGTATGCATTTAAATATAAGTCATTACAATATAATTAAACATATATGCTTTCAATAATCTGCCACTACTTTGTAAGTAAGCCCTCCAGCTATATTTGTCCCTACTACTTTCATTTTATCTGTTCATTTAATAAATAGTTTCTCCCCTTTTTTATGCAATTTCAGTGGCTTTAATGAAATTGCATTTTTATCATATAGAGTTACAATTATCTGATGAAGAGTTGAAAGATCTCACACTTATAGACATCGAAAACAAGCTAAAGAGCTACAACAAGAGCCTTAGAGATTTTCCCTCTATGCCATTTTCCGACATGGAGACATGCTCGGCTTAGTTCTTCCCCAATGGTGTAAACCGGTTAATTTGCGATGAGCTACGCTATGATAGGCGTAGTTTACGTGATGAACACAACAATTATTTACAAATGATGACAGATGAACAGAAAGAGGTATACAAACAGATAATAAGTGCTGTGGATGGTGCACATGGTGGAGTTTTCTTTTTATATGGATATGGTGGAACAGGAAAGACTTTTGTTTGGAAGACATTAGCTTCTGGGTTAAGGTCAGATGGCAAGATTATGTTGACCGTTTGATGCACCACTATTTCGTGGTACATTTTTTTACTTAATTGAGTGGATTTTATCTACTAAACTCATACTTATTCATTGAATTCGCATGTTTTACATTTTCCTTCCTGACTTTGTGCTATGATTGAAAACATGCTTCTTTGGCCTTAATTTTGCTATGTTTAATCCTCTCTTATTACCATTTGATGCCTCGATATGTGTGTTAAGTGTTTTCAAGGTTTATAGGGCAGGAATGGCTTAGAGGATGGAAAGGAAGCATGTAAAAGTGGAAGGAATACAAGAAATTGAAGGAATTGCTAAAGTTGTCAAGCCTGATCTATTCGTACTAAATCGACCATAACTTGAGCTACAAAGGTCCAAATGAGGCAATTTCAGTTGCGTTAGAAAGCTAATATCTGGAGCTTCGAAATGATATATAATTTACTATAGTGGCCATGCAGCTAGGCGACGCACATGAGCACTTGACGCGCACGCGCACTTTGGCGAAAAGTCTATCGGCGCGCACACGCACCTGGCGCGTACGGGCGACATGTGTGACGTACTGCCACTGCAAAAATTGCTGGGGTGATTTCTGGGCTCTTTTTGACCTAGCTTTCGGCCCAGAAAACACAGATTAGAGGCTGCAGAGTGGAGGAATGAGGGGACACTTATCATTATTCACAATTTAGGTTTTAGATGTAGTTTCTAGAGAGAGGCTCTCTCCTCTCTCTAGATTTTAGGATTTCTCTTAGTTTTAGGTTTATTTCTTCTCAATTCCAGGTTCAATGTTCCTTTAATTTAATTTCTCTTCTACTTTTATTTGTTCTAGATTTCTAGTTTATTTATTTCCCTTATTGATTACTTTATGTTGCTATTTGGTTTATGAATCCTCATGTTTGATTTGACTTTCTATTTAATGCAATTTGAGGTATTTCATATCTATGATTTCAATTTAGCTTTTTACATTCTTAGCTTGAATTGATTAATTGGCGACACTTGAGTTATCAAACTCCTTTGTTGATTGATAATTAGAATTTGCTAGTTGATTTGGATCCCTCTAAAGCTAGTCTTTCCTTAGGAGTTGACTAGGACTTGAGGAATCAAATTGATTAGTCCACTTGACTTTCCTTTATCTAGTAAGGGTTAACTAAGCGGGAGCAATGAACAATTCTCATCACAATTGATAAGGATAACTAGGATAGGACGTCCAGTTCTCATACCTTGCTAAGAACTTTATTAGTTATTAATTTAATTCTTGCAATTTACTTTTCTCGTTCCTTATTTCAAAAAAACCCAAAAAGATACTTTTCCCATAACCAATAATAACTACATGATAAACCCCTATTTTATGATTCATCTTGTGCTCAATTAAGTGTTTTTATCAATTCTTCACCCACTTATTCATAAGATTTGCATGGTTTTATAATTCCTTCCTTATTCTATGATATATGTGAAAACATGTTTCCTATGCTTTAAAAAGATTTATTTTAATTATCTTTTATTACCATTCAATGCCGTGATCTGAGTGTTAAGTAATTTCAGGCTTCATAGGGCAGGAAAGGCTTAGAGAACAGAAAGGAAACATGCAAAAAATGGAAGGAACGCACAAAATGGAGTTTTGAAGAAAATGGCAGTGAGGCGCACGCATAAACGACGCGGACGCGTGCCTAGCGCAAAACACAAGCGACGCGTACGCGTGACTGACGCGTACGCGTGACTGACATGTACGCGTGACAAGGAAAATCTCCAAATGACGCGCACGCGTGACCCACGCGCACGCGTGACGGACACCACGTGCAGAAAATTGCAGAAGTCGCCTTCAGCGATTTCTGGACACTTTTTCAGCCCAAATCCAAGCCCAAAAACACAGAATAGAAGTTAGAGAATGGGGGAATCAAGAGACACAATTCATACAATATTCATAATTCATAATTTTGAGGTTTTAGATGTAGTTTTTAGAGAGAGAGGCTCTCTCCTCTCTCTTAGGTTTTAGAATTAGAATTTTTCTTATTTTATGGTTATTTCTTCATTCCAGGTTCAATGTTCCTTTACTTTAATTTTGTGTTCTCTTCTACTTTTATTTATTCTAATGCTTTTACTTGTTAATTACTTATGTTGCCAAATTGACTTATGAACTCTTCATGTTAGATTTGAATATTCTATTTAATGAAATTTGAGGTATTTCAGATTTATGATTACTTTATTCTATTTATGATATAAATAATTTAGATTTTTCCCTTTTGGGTTTGGTTAAGTAATTGGTAACACTTGAGTTGTCAAACTCAGCGGTTGATTGAGAATTGGAAACTGCTGATTGATTTGGATCCCTCTAAAGCTAGTCTTTCCATAGGAGTTGACTAGAACTTGAGGAATCAAGTTGATTAGTCCACTTGACTTTCCTTTATTTAGTAAGGGTTAACTAAGTGGGAGCAATAACAATTCTCATCGCACCTGATAAGGATAACTAGGATGGGATTTTCAGTTCTCATACCTTGCGAAGAGTTTTTATAATTATTAATTTATTCTTATGCCATTGATGCGGGGAAAACTTGTCTCTCAACAAATATTCCTTCGGCAAGTGTACCGAAGTTGTCGTCAAGTAAAAACTCACAATAGAGTGAGGTCGAATCCCACAGGGATTGATTGATCAAGCAACTTTAATTAGAAGAATGTTCTAGTTGAGCGAATCCAGAAATTGGGTTGAGAGTTGCAGAAAATAAAATGGCGGGAATCTAAATAACAGAAAAGTAAATGCTAGAATTAAAGGACTGGAAGTAAATGACTGAAAATAAATTGCAGAATTATAAATAGGAATGGGGGATTTGCTCATAAAAGTAAATCGCAGAAATTAAAGAGAATGGGTAAGATTAGAGATGGGGAGTTCATTGGGCTTAGGAGATGTTGCAATTCTTCGGATCAAGTTCATTTTCATCTCTTCCTCAATCAATGCACTCATTGATCTCCTTGGCAATCTTAAGTGATTGAATTGCAATTCCTTGCAATTCAATCTCTCAAATCTTGATCAATAGCCAATTCCTTGGTCAATTGCTCATGAGAAGAGATGAAGTATGGTCACTGATTATACCACATGCATTTCCCAAACCAAGTATTGAGAGGGTTACAGTTACATACCCATCCAAACCCAATTTGGTCCAGCATGAGAAAGCATTTCTAGCTTGATCTCTTCATTCCTCTTCCAAGGTTCAAAAGAGATCCAAGTTTGAATAGCTTCTCTTCCAAGATAACTACTCAATTGGATGAAGATCGAAAGCTTTCAAGTAAAATCAAGAGGAAAGATAGAAGAAGAACAATGAAAATTAGTATTGATCCATCAAATTACAACAGAGCTCCCTAACCCAATGAAAGGGGTTTAGTTGTTCATAGCTCTTGAAAATGAAAACAAAGATGGAGAATACATCATAAAACTAGAAATTGCAAAGAAAGTAAAATACAGAGAGTGGTTCTTCAGCCTCCAGAACTCTCTTGCAATTCAAAGCTACTCCTATATATACTACTCTTCTCAGCTTCTAGTTCACTCTTCAAGTCTTGGGCCTTTGGATCTTGAGTTTGAAGTAGTTCCTTTCTTTATTTGGGCTTGGCTTTACTTGCAGAGAGAAAGTGCGGAGTGGGCAGAGACTTAAGCTCAGGGTGTAAGGAGTGTTAATCATTTAGTGAAAGTCCAAGTTCAGGAAGGTTAGTGACACTTAACATTGTCACTAACATTCCAATGCACCCCTTTTGCCTCACGTTAAAACCCACGTTAACTAGGTTAACGTGGCTTTTAACGTTGCCTTGTCAACCTTCGAGAACGTTGGTGACACTCAACATTGTCACTAACATTCCAGTGTGCCCCTTCTTGCTTCACGTTAAAGCTCACGTTAACTAGGTTAACGTGGCTTCTAACGTGGCCTTTGCCATCCTTCGAGAACGTTAGTGACATTCAACATTGTTACTAACGTTCCAATGTGCCCCTAGGTCTCACGTTGGAGTCCACGTTAACTAGGTTAACGTGGCTTCTAACGTGGCCATCTTTCAGCCATCCCAACGTTAGTGACAATGTTGAGTGTCACTAACGTTGGCTCATCCTTCATTTCTCATCGTTAGCTTCCACGTTAACCAAGTTAACGTGGAAGTTAACGTGACTCTTGGGGGTTGTGTGGTTGCTTCAACGTTAGTGACAATGTTGAGTGTCACTAACGTTGTCGACAACTCTTCATCTTCTACGTTAGTTCCCACGTTAACCAAGTTAACGTGGGAGTTAACGTGGTACTTTTCACCATAGGCCAACGTTAGTGACAATGTTGAGTGTCACTAACGTTGGCTTCTCTTCCCCCCTTTAACGTTAGAGGCCATGTTAACTAGGTTAACGTGGCTTCTAACGTGGCCACTTATGAGTGATTACCAACGTTAGTGACAATGTTGAGTGTCACTAACGTTGGCTCAACTTCTCTTCTCCACGTTAGAGTTCATGTTAACTTGGTTAACGTGACTCTCTAACGTGGGCATTGATGGCTTTTTTGAGAGTGTTATTGGCAATCACTTTTCTCATTAATCTTGCAAGTTACCTCCCCTTTTCTTGCTTCTTTTTGGTCCTGAAATCAAGCAACAAAATGCATCAAAGCTCTAGTCCAAGTCATGAGTAATGCAACATAATATTTGTCACTAAACTTATGCAAAATCCTCATGAAATCATGTAAAATGCACAATGTATGCTTGAGTCAATGCATAAGTGAATATTTACCCAAAACTAGCTTATTTCCTAAAGAAATGCATGAAACTAACCTAAAAACAGTAAAGAAAAGGTCAATGAAACTGGCCAAGATGCCCTGGCATCACAACACCAAACTTAAAGCTTGCTTGTCCCTAAGCAAGTACTGGAACAAGAAAATGATGAATGGAATATCCAGAGGAATGAGTCATTCTTGTGGAAGTCATATTACTGATTTTATGGTGGTTTCATGCATAGCAACTTAGGTTCATTCCATTACTGGCTTTCAGACCTTTATCATGTCCCTAAACAGTTACTTTGTTTATATCTCATGAGACTTTTATTCATTGATCCTTTTATTGTTATTTCAAGGGTTATTTGTGTTATTTAGGCTAAGTGCTCTATAAGGGGGCAACTCTTTAAGATAAGCTTTCAGCCAACACTCCTGAGCCAGTTGGTTCAAGGTGCTAGGTGTTGAAGCACCCCTAAGGACTTACTCCCTCAAGTCTCTCCCCCATACATACACACTACAGGCATTTAGTTTATTTATTTTCTTTTCTTGAGACCTTGGTGTCCAGCACCTCTTTGGGTTACTAAGTGTTCTGTAGTGAAGGTTACTCTTGATAGTGGACTTTCAGCTGATAATCCCAAGTTATTTAACCCAAGTTACCAAGTGATAAGGCACCCCTAAGAGCTTATTCATCCAAGTAGATCCCTCACACAGGAGCACCACAGACACTTGCCTCAAGATTAAACTATTGATGCCTAACCTTATTGCTTACTCTTTTTCTTTTGTTTTTCACTTCCATTGTTCTTTCCCTTTTCTTTTCTTAGGATCTTGTTATTATCTTAGTCTCATGAGTATATCCAAAGTCAAGTTTTCAGGATAGATAGTTGTCCTCCTAGCCTTGTGGTTGAACCAACTTAGCTAACTTATGACTACCCCAAAGATTCATGAATGCACTTCCACAATATGAACCCTACTCTGGTCTTTTAAAAACATAAACATTCTCTTCTTCATTTGATAAAAAGGGACAAGCTTACAAGTAAATAAGCGAATGATGCAGTGACATTTAAACCAGAAATCATGGACCTATTCAAAAAGAAAACTTAAAAGACAGAATTTTTTTTTAACATGACATGGAAGCAGGTTCTATTTCATACAAGATCTTCCTTATTTAAAGCATAGAAAACGATGGACTAAAAGGAACTCCACCACCTTTCATTCATGTGGATGCCCGTGCTCCCCTCCTTGCTTGTCCTCATTGTGTCTCTCTTGAGTGCTTGTGCTCCCACTTCCTTTGCCTTTTCCAAGCAGCTTCTTCCAGAAACCACTATCTTCCATCTTCTTCTTGAGTGTCTCCTTTTGCTGTTTCACTTTCCTCTCTTCTTGTTCTACAAATTCTTTTTGGACCTCATCATATGTGGGGATGGCATAGTGTAGATGATGCATATTACTGGTCATGTAGTTCAACTCGGCTTGAGTGTTTACATATAACTCCTCCCTATGTAGTTGCCTTCCTTCATTGAGTACACTGAACTCATTGAAAGTTTTCATTTGGGCTATCTGCCGCTGGTTGAGCTCTTCCAAGTGCTTCTCTTGAATCTCTTGCTTCTCATTCACTTGGTTGATGGCTTGAGTGAGCTGGGAGTATTGTTCCTGCTGCTGCTCTATTTGTTGTTTTTGCCATGCTTCCTGTTGACTCACCCGGTTCAGTATTTGCTCTTGTCCTTCCATATGTCTCTGTCCTAAATCTTCAATGGCTCTTAGAAGGTGAGTCATATTCAAGTTGGCTGGGTCATGATGCTCTTCTTGTTGATATTCTTCCTGATGGTATTCTTCTTGATGAGCTCCTTCCAGGGCCCTTTGCCTTCCTATATGTGGCCTTCTTAGTTGCTGAGCCGGTGTGGTATAGACCATTCGCTCCAGTGTGACTGGCCTCCCTGGGTTCACTCAGTCTGGGCTGCTGTCCTCAAATATTACCTTGGCCTTGTTGCACAAGCGGAGAATGGTGCTGGGGTACCAAAGTCTGGCACCTGAGTCAGCTTTCTCAGCTGACTCTTGAATCCCTTCGGCAATGAGCTCATGCACTTTGATTTTCCCACCTTGTACTAAGCATTGTACCATAGTGGCTCGATTGATGTTGACCTCTAAATTATTAGCAGCTGGTAGGATGGACCTCCTTACAAGCTCAAACCACCCTTTAGCCTCAGGGTGGAGGTCTCCCCTTTTTATGAATTTTGGTCTCCCATCTGAATACCTCTCCTAGTCAGCGGCTATGACACAGATATCTGATGCTATCTCTGAAAGCTCATCCTTATCGAGGCTTCTACTTATCCTTGCCTGATAACTCTCCTCATCAAAATGAGGTGATTTCAAGTGAAGAGCTCTTGTTATGGCACTTGGGCTGAAGTCCACCTCCCTTCCTCTCACATAGCTTTTGAAGGTTGGGGCTTTGGTCTTATCCTCTCTAACTGCATTTGCATAGAATTCTTTGATGAGGTTTCCATTGATCTTCCCCTCTGGACTGGTGAGCAATCGCCACCCCCTCGGTTCGATTTTCTCCAAATCTGTGGTGATTCATTGGCATTGATTTGGAAGATTAATTCTGGCAATATCCTTCTGGCACTTATCCGCTCAAATTCATGCTCATGAAAGGCAGTCTTGAATCTTTTGTCATCAAAAGGAGTACTCACCATATGTTCCTTCCTCTTTTGCCTCTTTGAGCTTGATGATGCCATGACTTGAGTTGTTGTTTGAGGGGGTTTGAGGCTTCGGATAGATGAAGAGTGGGTTGGTTCAAGCAATGTGTGATGAAGGGTTTAATGTGCCAATAGAAGTGTGGAGAGTGGGGATTTGAATGTGAGGAGTGAGCATGCACTAAGGTTCACTTATATAAGAAAATCATGAGTGAATGAAGGGTGTGGATTGCATGAATGTTTACTAGATGGACGGATGGGGTTGTGTATGAAGGAAAGACAAGGATCATCACTTAATGAGAGTGATTGGTTCGGTCTTCAAGGGTCTTCTTTCTCCAATGTTGCATGGCAGCGTTTCCCCATGCGTTCCCTCTTGAGACATGTGTGTAGTGCTCTTCATTAAGTGGTGAAATCTCCCCCATTTAAGTGTCCAATCAATCCCTTTTTATGCTTCTTTTCCTTTCCTATAAAGATTTGAAATAAGGGAATTAATATATAAGAAAATTAAAACTCTACAGCTAGAATAAAATGAAAGAAAGGATTTGATTGTTTGTTTATGAATTTCAACTAACTAACTAACTATTGGTGGTTCCTTATATGCATTTTGGTGGCACCATGGGGTGACACCAAACTTAGTTTGAAGCACTGTGATGAAAGTTTTGTGTTCAAAGCTCCCAAGACTAGCATGCAACTTGGTTTGCTTTGAACACCAAACTTGTTCCTCACTATATTCTGCATAAGAAGATTTTCACCAATTATTTGTTAAGTTTAGATTGAAGCTCATAAAGATTGACTTATTCATTATCATCTGAAAGCATATAAAACATAGGTTGCCTCCCATGAAGCGCTTCTTTAGCGTCACTAGCTTGACGTTTTTCTTTCATCACGGTGGTTGGTAGTGCTTAAAGTCCTCCCCTCTTGCTGTGGACTTGTATCCATTGGTTGGATCAATGATCTCCACATGTTCCAGGGAAAGAACTCTGTTGATAGTGAAGACCTTGGGTAATTGAGATGGCACAGTAGGGAGATTAGGGGGAATATCTGGGAAGTAGGCTGAGACAACTCTATCCCCTGGAGAGAAGTCTTCCGTAGGGATCTTCTTGTTCCTCCATCTCCTTGGTACCTTCTTCTTTGTTTCTTTTGAGGTTGCCTTCCCCATGGTGACCTCTTTTCTCCAAGGAGTTGTGACGCTGTCTTCACCTGCCTCTAGAAGTTTGGGTTCCTCCAACTTTTCCTTGAGCTGTGGCAATTGCTGTTTTCCTTGTTTATCAGTTAAGGGGGTCTCAGAACGAACTGGCTGTGCTTCAGTGCTTGTTTCCTCCTTTAGTGTCTCATTATCATTTGTGCTTAGTTCCTTGTCCTCTTGATCTGTTTCTTGTGAGAGTTTGAAAACATTGAAGCTGAGTCGTTCATCATGGATTCTCAATATTAGCTCCCCTTTCTCTACATTGATAAGTGCTCTGGCCGTAGCTAGAAATGGTCTTCCCAATATGATTGGGTGAGTGTGACTTTCTTCCATGTCCAGAATGACAAAGTCTGTTGGGAGAAAGTACTTCCCAACCTTTAGCCACACATTTTCCACCACTCCTATTGCTTGCTTTTGAGTTTTGTCAGCCAGTCTGATAATGACATCTGTAGCCATTATCTCATTGATCTGCAGCCTCTTCACCAAGGATAAGGGCAGTAAGTTGATGCTGGCCCCTAAATCGCATAGTGCTCTGTCGAACATGTTTTCACCTATGGCACAAGGGATATGAAAACTTCCTGGGTCTCTTCTTTTTGTAGGCAACTCAGGTTGAATAAGGGCACTACATTCCTTGTTCATCACTATAGTCTACCCTCCTTTGAGTGAGCTTTTCCTGGGAAGAAGTTCCTTCATATACTTGATGAATGCAGGCATTTGTTGAATTGCCTTGATGAATGGTATGTTCACATGCAGAGATGCAAACAAGTCTAGGAACCTTGAGTATATTCTTTTTCCCATAGCACCATTGAGCAGTTGAGGGAATGGTGCATAGAGCTTCAGCAGCTCTTGTTGTGAGATTTTTGGTTCTTTGTGATCTCTATCCTCCTCCTTTGTTGAGTTGTCTTTAGGTTGTTTGCACATTTTGCCTTGCTTGTCTTCAATCTCTTGATCACTTGTAGTGACCATTTTGCAATCTTCCCATCTTACTTTCTTTGCTTCTCCCTTCGGGTTTTTCTCAGTGTCACTTGGGAAGCTATCAGTAGGTTTGGAAATCTTCTCAGCTAAATATCCCACCTGGAATTCCATCTTCCTAATGGTTTATCCCTGGTTCTTAATATTGGCTCGCACCTCCTCTTTGAACACCTTATTTTCTTGAATCTCTTGGCATATTCCTTCAAGTAAGGCTTCAATCTTAGAGAGCCTGTCATCAATTGATGAGTAGTTCGGAGCAGATGTGCTGTTTTGGTTTTGATAAGTATGTGGAGAAGTGTTGTTGTGGGGGTGTTGAGATGTCCTCTGGGTGAATTGTTGGTGAGCTGCATTGTTGTTGGAGTTGTAACGTCTCTGGTCTTGGATTTGATCTTGCTCACTTCCCCACCCAAAGTTCGGGTGATTTCTCCATCCAGGGTTGTAAGTCTTGGAGTATGGATCATAGTTTTTCCTTGGTGAATTCCCAATGTAGTTGGCTTGCTCCTGACTCCCTTCTGCTTCTTGGTTTACTCCTTCTTGTGTTGTTGATGAAGTGGAGATTGCTGCTACTTGGTTCATCTCCATCTTCTTGGTGAGGTCAGCCAGCTACTGGGTAATGAGCTTGTTTTGGGCCAACAGAGCGTCTACATTGTTTAGCTCCATCACTCCTCTTGTGTTCCCTCTTTCGGAAGCATAGAAGTAGTCGTTTTCTGCTACTGTTTCAATAACATCTATGGCTTCCTCAATGGTCTTCTTCTTGTTCAAGGACCCTCCAGATGAATGGTCTACTGCCTTCTTTGACTCATAAGAGAGCCCTTCATAGAAAATATGCAGCTGCACCCATTCGTTGAACATGTCAGGTGGACACCTCCTTGTTAAGTCTTTGAACCTCTCCCATGCTTCATACAGAGTCTCACCATCTTGTTGCCTGAAAGTTTGAACCTCAGCTCTCAGCCTATTGATTCGTTGAGGAGGGTAGAATCTTGCTAAGAATTTGTTCACCATATCCTCCCAAGTTGTCAAGCTCTCCCTTGGGAAGGATTCCAGCCACTTGGCTGCCTTGTCTCTGAGTGAGAAGGGAAATAAGAGCAATCTATAGGCGTCAGGATGAACACCATTAGATTTCACTGTGTCACATATTCTCAGGAAGGTGGTCAAATGTTGGTTGGGATCTTCTTGAACACCTCCTCCAAACGAACAGTTGTTTTGAACAAGGGTGATGAGCTGTGGTTTAAGTTCAAAGTTGTTGGCATGGATTGTTGGCTTTTGGATGCTACTTCCACAATTGCCTGGGTTTGGATTAATGTAAGAGCCCAAAACTCTTCTATCCTCCCCAGCATGATTTGCTCCACCTCCTCTGCCATGGTTGTGAGTCTCTCCTTCATGATGATTTTCCATGTTTTCTTCCATGTTTGGTTCAAAGTATTCCTCAAACTGTTCCTCCTCTTCTTCAGCATCAACTATTCATTTTCCTTTTGCCTCCCTCCTTAGTCTAAGGAAGGTTCTCTCTGGTTCAGAATCAAAGGAAGTTGAAGCCCTGCTTCTTCTCCCTGTCATACAACCAACAAGTACAAGCAAAGAAAATAGGTGCAGACAGTATTTGTGTCAGAGTTATTGTTAGTTATGGGTGATGCAATATATCAAACAGTTAGTGGGTTAGCAAACAGAATTGAAAATAACAAAGAAAAACAAACGGGTAGAGGGAGAAGGGAAGAAGTTTAGCTAAAACAAAAAGTAAATTACTCAAACAGAAAAATGAAATTCACAAAATAAAATGCTCAATCTAGTGATCTTCCAATCTAATCATTGTTGATGCACAATCAATCCCCGGCAACGGCGCCATAAACTTGATGCGGGGAAAACTTGTCTCTCAACAAATCTTCCTTCGGCAAGTGTACCGAAGTTGTCGTCAAGTAAAAACTCACAATAGAGTGAGGTCGAATCCCACAGGGATTGATTGATCAAGCAACTTTAATTAGAAGAATGTTCTAGTTGAGCGAATCCAGAAATTGGGTTGAGAGTTGAAGAAAATAAAATGGCGGGAATGTAAATAACAGAAAAGTAAATGCTAGAATTAAAGGACTGGAAGTAAATGACTGAAAATAAATTGCAGAATTATAAATGGGAATGGGGGATTTGCTAATAAAAGTAAATCGCAGAAATTAAAGAGAATGAGTAAGATTAGAGATGGGGAGTTCATTGGGCTTAGGAGATGTTGCAATTCTCCGGATCAAGTTCATTTTCATCTCTTCCTCAATCAATGCACTCATTGATCTCCTTGGCAATCTTAAGTGATTGAATTGCAATTCCTTGCAATTCAATCTCTCAAATCTTGATCAATAGCCAATTCCTTGGTCAATTGCTCATGAGAAGAGATGAAGTATGGTCACTGATTATACCACATGCATTTCCCAAACCAAGTATTGAGAGGGTTACAGTCACATACCCATCCAAACCTAATTTGGTCCAGCATGAGAAAGCATTTCTAGCTTGATCTCTTCATTCCTCTTCCAAGGTTCAAAAGAGATCCAAGTTTGAATAGCTTCTCTTCCAAGATAACTACTCAATTGGATGAAGATCGAAAGCTTTCAAGTAAAATCAAGAGGAAAGATAGAAGAAGAACAATGAAAATTAGTATTGATCCATCAAATTACAACAGAGCTCCCTAACCCAATGAAAGGGGTTTAGTTGTTCATAGCTCTTGAAAATGAAAACAAAGATGGAGAATACATCATAAAACTAGAAATTGCAAAGAAAGTAAAATATAGAGAGTGGTTCTTCAGCCTCCAGAACTCTCTTACAATTCAAAGCTACTCCTATATATACTACTCTTCTCAGCTTCTAGTTCACTCTTCAAGTCTTGGGCCTTTGGATCTTGAGTTTGAAGCAGTTCCTTTCTTTATTTGGGCTTGACTTTACTTGCAGAGAGAAAGTGCGGAGTGGGCAGAGACTTAAGCTCAGGGCGTAAGGAGTGTTAATCATTTAGTGAAAGTCCAAGTTCGGGAACGTTAGTGACACTTAACATTGTCACTAACGTTCCAATGCACCCCTTTTGCCTCACGTTAAAACCCACGTTAACTAGGTTAACGTGGCTTTTAACGTTGCCTTGTCAACCTTCGAGAACGTTAGTGACACTCAACATTGTCACTAACGTTCCAGTGTGCCCCTTCTTGCTTCACGTTAAAGCTCACGTTAACTAGGTTAACGTGGCTTCTAACGTGGCCTTTGCCATCCTTCGAGAACATTAGTGACATTCAACATTGTCACTAACGTTCCAATGTGCCCCTAGGTCTCACGTTGGAGTCCATGTTAACTAGGTTAACGTGGCTTCTAACATGGCCATCTTTCAGCCATCCCAACGTTAGTGACAATGTTGAGTGTCACTAACGTTGGCTCATCCTTCATTTCTCATCGTTAGCTTCCACGTTAACCAAGTTAACGTGGAAGTTAACGTGACTCTTGGGGGTTGTGTGGTTGCTTCAACGTTAGTGACAATGTTGAGTGTCACTAACATTGTCGACAACTCTTCATCTTCTACGTTAGTTCCCACGTTAACCAAGTTAACGTGGGAGTTAACGTGGTACTTTGCACCATAGGCCAACGTTAGTGACAATGTTGAGTGTCACTAACGTTGGCTTCTCTTCCCCCCTTTAACGTTAGAGGCCACGTTAACTAGGTTAACGTGGCTTCTAACGTGGCCACTTATGAGTGATTGCCAACGTTAGTGACAATGTTGAGTGTCACTAACGTTGGCTCAACTTCTCTTCTCCACGTTAGAGTTCACGTTAACTTGGTTAACGTGACTCTCTAACGTGGGCATTGATGGCTTTTTTGAGAGTGTTATTGGCAATCACTTTTCTCATTAATCTTGCAAGTTACCTCCCCTTTTCTTGCTTCTTTTTGGTCCTGAAATCAAGCAACAAAATACATCAAAGCTCTAGTCCAAGTCATGAGTAATGCAACATAATATTTGTCACTAAACTTATGCAAAATCCTCATGAAATCATGTAAAATGCACAAGGTATGCTTAAGTCAAGGCATAAGTGAATATTTACCCAAAACTAGCTTATTTCCTAAAGAAATGCATGAAACTAACCTAAAAACAGTAAAGAAAAGGTCAGTGAAACTAGCCAAGATGCCCTGGCATCAGCCATTTAAATTACTTGTTACCTATTTTAAAAAACCAAAAAACATACCTTATTCCATAACCAATAATAAATCATATCTCCCTGCAATTCCTTGAGAGACGACCCGAGGTTTCAATACTTCGGTTATCAATTTTATTAGGTTTGCTTAAGTGACAACAAAAACTTTTGTACAAAAGGATTCTCTGCTGGTTTAGAAACTATACTTACAACGGAAATTTATTTTTATAAAATTCTTTACCGACAGAAAGTCCGATTCGTCACTACACCTCCCTGCAATTCCTTGAGAGACGACCCAAGGTTTAAATACTTCGGTTATTATTTTTATTGGGTTTGCTTTATTGACAAACAAGTTTTTGCACGAAAGGATTCTTTGTTGGTTTAGAAACTATACTTATAACGAGACTTTATTTGTGAAATTCTTTACCAACAGAAAATCAGTTTGTCAAAATGGCGCCGTTGCCGGGGAATTGCAAACATGTGCCTTATTATTGGTTATTGTAAATATTTGCTTTTTCATTTCTTTGTTAGTGTTTCTAGTTTTAGGAGTTTATTTTGATTAATTTTTATTGGTTTTGGTTTTTACTTGCTATTATGAATTCTCACCCATTTGGCTATGAGTTTAGTTCAAACTATGTTGCAGGGAATGGAAGCTATAATGAGAACATGCATCAAGGTTGGAACAATCAAAGATGGGAGGAGTCACAAGGATTTGATCTACCCTCTTGGCAACAACCCCTTGCAATGCGCTATAACTAACAACCATTCTATGATGCATACCAAGACAATAGTTATGGTGGACCTCCTCGTGACAACCAACCTCCACCAAATTACCATGGTCAAGAGCCATTCCAAGGTGCGTACCAAGATGATGAATATGGTGGACCCCCTTGTAGTTACCAACAAGCCCCACCCTATGCCTATGAACCCCCTCCTCAACGTAATTTTGAACCACCATACTCACAAGCACCTTACCACCAAACACCCCCATATGACCTTAACCCTTATCCACCCAACCAACCACCATATGAGCCTTATGAACCATACATAGACCCATCCCCATTCCAGCACAATTTTCCCATTCATCTTCCTATGACGAGATGCTTCAATGTCTTGCACAAGGACAAAAGACTATAGAAAGCACACTTACCAACCTGACCTCTGCTATACAAGCCTTCGTCTCCCAGATTGGATCATCAAATACCTCCAACAATCAACCATCAAGCTCTAGTGCACTCCCTTTTCAACCCCATAATGATCTCTCTATCCCATCACCAACCCCCATGGAAGAGAACCGACATCTATCAATCCAAGAGCAACATGATCCCAATTATGCTACTGACATGGAATAAGAGAGAAGGGATCATCTTAGGGATGCAATGGATCGATTACACGTGGCTTTATTTTCAAAGGAGCAAGAGGAAGCCCAAAATGTGGAGGTAGGAGAGACCCTTGAAGATGAAGGAGTAGTTGAAGGGAGTTGTCATGGAAAGAAAATCATCAAGGAGGAGTACAATTTTATACTAAAACAACTGGACAAAGTAGCAATTTTTGAAGAGGAAGAAGTGGTTGCAGACTTAGGAGATGCTGAACCTCCATGGGAAAGTCCAATCATAGAGCCTCCTTCCAAGATGTTTGATGTTGATGTTGAGGAGGGTGTACAACCTCCAAGGCATATCCTGTTTGAAGACTTTGAGGAGGTTGATCAAGAGATAGATTCAATCATTGATGAATCCTTATCTACAATTAAATCCTCTCTCATTGGACTTGACATGGAGATTAAAGAAGAAAAATCACAACCTCCCATGCCCTTGGTGAGCAATGAAGAAGAGATTGAATTGGAAGGAAGCTACCAAGAGGAAACGGTTGAACTTGAAGAAGCTTGCAAAGAGGTAGAAGTTGTCAAGGAAGAGCATAAAGGAGTGAAGCTTGAAATCAACTTGCCAAAGTTGTTGGAGACCTCTCCCCCTAAGTCACCATCATCCTTCATAACATTTAAGTCGGTAAAATTCATATCTCTTAGCTTTTTCATTCCACTTGAATATGGTTTACTTGAGACAGATGGTCAACTTCGAGCTCTTTGTGGCTATAAGAGCAAGTAGGAGATAGTTAGTGGTAGGAATTGTCATGCAAGGTTCAATATGGTTGCATGCTCCAAATTGAAGTCCAAAGGTTGGTATAATTCTAAATTAAATGGGTCTAGGAGGCTGTTTGGATGTCTCAGTGAGAATTCCAATTGCTCACCACCCAAGTGGAAAAATGATGATCAATAAGAAGACGAGTGCAAAAGCAAGGTTTGGGACCCCGGAATTCATTCCAATAATCAACACTCTTGGGGCCTTGTCACTCTCTTTAACTTGTTTGAAGGCCTTCTGCGCCTAGTTTGGGATCCCGGAGGCCATTGGAATTACAAACATTGGTGGAGATTCCTGGATGAGTTCAAACACAAGCCACCATGACAAGGACCTCACCAAATGTCCAACTTAAGGACGTAAAAGCAAAGTGCTAGGTGGGAGACAACCCACCATGGTATGATTGTTCCTTTTTATTCTCAGTCTTATTTTATTTTAATTTCTTTTTATTAGCATTCATTCATAATTTCTGTATATTCATCTGCATGGTGCATTTTGCATTATGCATAAAAAAATAAGGGGATCAACGCGCCAGCGCCTGGTGCGCGTCCGCGTCCTTTGTGGATATGAAATGGGTTAGATTGAACAGAGAGTAGCGCGGGAGCTGGGCGAGAAACGTGTCTTAGGCACCATCCAGCCCACGCGCAAGTGTACTGTACACGTGCGCACCGTTCCCACTCTTGGCGACCCACGCGTCTGCGGCTAAGGCGTGTCTGCGTGGATATTTTACCCGACAGTTGTGCGAGTGCGGGGCTGGACTCACTCCTATGGCACAACTTGATGCACGCTTCTGCGCACTACGCACTTCCGCATCCTCTCCCCTCTCGCAATGCACGCGTGCGCGTCGCTTGCGTCGCTTGTAGCTTTCAAATTTCTCTCCTCCCTTCTCATCCTTATTTTCTTTCTTTCTCTTTTACATCCTGCATCTACATACTTTTTTCATTGCATTTTAATTTTATTCATATTTTTATCTCCTTTTCTAATTTCCTATTTTACCATTGGTGTTAAATGTTCTTATTCAACTGTGCATCTTAAATTTTTTTGGTGCTTCGTGACTTGTTTTAAACTGTTGGATGTTATTAATTATAAGTCAATGCTAATTTTTATAATACTGGTATTCCTTTTGCATTGATATGAGCTTATACTATCTTGCATTACCCACACTCTCTTCCCCTTTCTTGCAATTTTTGCACTATTGATATGCCGTTTGCTTCTACTGTCTTCTCTCTTAGATGTTGTAGCTACCATGTAATTGAGACCCTCATTATTTGGCATTAACCAACCCATGTTTTATTTGTTTTCTTATCTTTATTTTTGGGTTACCTTTCTTCCTTTTTCTCTTCTTTCAGGATGGCCACCAGGAAGGGAACCTGAAGACGTTTACATGGGGCAACCGACAAGTCCATCTGCACAATCTTTGGAGAAAAGCATCCGTTGGAGCAGCCCGTCCACTTCCACATCTTAGCATGCACAGAGGACGTGCAATCTTTAAGTGTGGGGAGGTCGATACCGACTTCCATGGGTTGGTTATTTCCTATTTCAACACCAATGTTTAAGTTTCTTTGTTAAATTAGTTGCAATTGCATGTTTGATTGCATGTTTGTTTGATTTTGTGCATACTTTACCAACTACTTGGTTGAAGTGATATCTTCTTTTTTTCAAGAAACTTTTTAGAACATTTCACTAATTTGAATTAAAATTTTTGTTAAATTTGCTTGAAGAAAATTATTTTTGGAACATGGTTTTAGAGCTCAAACACATAAAACTAGTGAGATTTTGAGCCTAATTGATTGGTTGCATCTTATCAACCAATATTTTATTTTTGGTGTGTGTTGTTCTCCCTAAAATTGTGATCTTCGTCTTGCTTAATTCTATATTTTCATTATTTGATGTATGCATACACTTACATGATTGAGGCCTTATTTCACTAAGCTTACATACCCATATGGCCTTACCTTTCATTATCCCTTGCAAACCAATTTTGAACCTATTTTACCCCTTTTGTTCTTTACTTTAGCACATCATTAACTCTAAGTGGAAAACAATAATGTCCTTAATTTGAATCCTTGGTTAGCTTGGACTTGTGAGAGTGCTCACAAATTAAGTGTGGGGAAACTGGGATTGAAAACATTTAGTTTGAGAATTGGGTGTTGTATATTCTTGAGAAAATGTGAAAAAGAATGTTGAGGACATGTTTATGCATTCAATACCTTAATCATATGCAATGAAAAAAAACATAGAACAAAAGAAAAAAAGAGAAAAAGAAAAGAAAAAGAGCAAACAATAAAAAGGGGACAAAATGCCCCAAAGTAAATGATAGCAATGCATATGAGTTGTAGTCAAATTCGGATGCATGAATATGTGAAAAACATAGTTAATGGGTAGTTAGATTTTATATTATGATTACATGGATTGTCTTAAGTTAGGTGGGAAGTTTAGGTTAATTAAGGATTCAGATTTTAGTCCACATAACCAAATACAATCCTACCTTGACCCTAACCCCATTACAACCCTTAAAAGACCTCTTGATATGTGTATTTTGTGCATTAAATTTTTGTTGATTATTAGATGAAGAGCAAGCCTTAGAAAGTGGTGCACGAAATCGTGATTGTTCATTCCCGGCAATGGCGCCAAAAACTTCGTACGCACGGTCTGACTCTTAATTATTTTTCACAATTCCGATACAACGAACCAACAAGTGCACTGGGTCGTCCACAGAGATTGTCGGTATGAATCAAGCTATGGTCATCTTGCAAATCTCAGTCAGGCAGATTCAATTGGTTATGGAGATTTGATAATTAAAATATAAATAAAATATAAGATAGGATAGAGATACTTATGTAATTCATTGGTGAGAATTTCAGACAAGCGTGTGGAGATGCTTTTGTTCCTTCTGATTCTCTACTTTCCTATTGCCTTCGTTCAATCCTTCTTACTCCTTTCCATGGCAAGCTTTATGTTAGGCATCACCGTTGTCAATGGCTACATCCCGTCCTCTCAGTGAAAATGGTCCAAATGTGCTGTCACCGCATGGCTAATCATTTGTCGGTTCTCGATCATACAGGAATAGGATCCAGTAATCCTTTTGCGTCTGTCACAACGCCCAGTACTCGCGAGTTTGAAGCTCGTCACAGCCATCCCTTCCCAGATTCTACTCAGAATACCACAGATAAGGTTTAGACTTTCCGGATCTCAAGAATGGCCGCCAATAATTCTAGCCTATACCACGAAGACTCTGATTGTAAATCAGGAGGCTAAGAGATATGTATTCAAGCTTGTTTTCATGTAGAACGGAAGTGTTTGTCAGGCACGCGTTCATAGGTGAGAATGGTGATGAGCATCACATAATCATTACATTCATCATGTTCTTGTGTGTGAATGAATATCTTAGAGAAGAAATAGGCATGAGTTGAATAGAAAAACAATAGTACTTTGCATTAATTCATGAGGAACAGCAGAGCTCCACACCTTAATCTATGGTGTGTAGAAACTCTACCGTTGAAAATATACAAGTGATAATGGTCCAGGCATGGCCAAATGGCCAGCCTCCCAAAGAGGGTTATATCATCAAAACATGATCAAAAGGTATAAAATTAATCACTAACAGTAGTTTTTATACTAAACTAGTAGCTAGGGTTACAGAAAATAAGTAAATGATGCAAAAATCTACTTCTGGGGCCCACTTGGTGTGTGCTTGGGCTGAGCATTGAAGCTTTCATGTGTAGAGACTTCTTTTGGAATTAAACGCCAGGTTGTAACCTGTTTCTGGCATTTAACTCTGATTTGCAACTTGTTTCTGGCGTTTAACGCTAGAATAGGGCAGAAAGTTGGTGTTGAACGCCAGTTTGCGTCGTTTAAACTCGGCCAAAGTATGAACTATTATATATTGCTGGAAAGCCCTGGATGTCTATTTTCCAACGCAATTGAGAGCGTGCCATTTGGGTTTCTGTAGCTCCAGAAAATCCATTTCGAGTGCAGGGAGGTCAGAATCCAACAGCATCTGTAGTCCTTCTTCAGCCTCTGAATCAGATTTTTGCTTAAGTCCCTCAATTTCATCCAGAAATTACCTGAAATCACAGAAAAATACACAAACTCCTAGTAAAGTCTAGAAATGTGACTTTTAATTAAAAACTAATAAAAATATACTAAAAACTAACTAAATCATACTAAAAACTATGTAAAAACAATGCCAAAAAGCGTATAAATTATCCGCTCATCACAACACCAAACTTAAATTGTTGCTTGTCCCCAAGCAACTGAAAATCAAATAGGATAAAAAGAAGAGAATATACTATAAATTCCAAAATATCAATAAAACTTAGCTCCAATCAGAGTCTCAAGCTTTTGGCTTGACACCTTCACGCCACAAGCACATGGTTAGGGACAGCTTGGTTTAGCCGCTTAGGCTAGGATTTTATTCCTTTAGGCCCTCCTATCCATTAATGTTCAAAGCCTTGGATCCTTTTTATTACCCTTGCCTTTTGGTTTTAAGGGCTATTGGCTTTTTCTGCTTGCTTTTTCTTTTTCTTTATTATTTTTTTTGCCAAATCTTTTTTCTCTTTTTTTTTGCATTTTTTCTGCAAGCTTTGTTCTTCACTGCTTTTTCCTGCTTCAAGAATCATTTTTATGATTTTTCAGATTATCAAATAATATTTCTCCTTTTTCATCATTCTTTCAAGAGCCAACAATTTTAACATTCATAAACAAAAAATTCAAAAGACATATGCACTATTCAAGCATTCATTCAG
The DNA here is from genome assembly GCF_059453495.1 of Arachis ipaensis. Taxonomy (NCBI): domain Eukaryota; kingdom Viridiplantae; phylum Streptophyta; class Magnoliopsida; order Fabales; family Fabaceae; genus Arachis; species Arachis ipaensis. Next base: position 46,268,593 of record NC_142439.1, on the reverse strand, counting down.
AAAACAAAAAAGTATTGTCACCACATCAAAATAATTAAACTAATTTCAAGGATGAATTCAAAACCATGTACTTCTTGTTCTTTTGTTTTTAGAACAGTTTTCATTTAAGAGAGGTGATGGATTCGTAGGACATTCATAGCTTTAAGACATAGACACTTAAACACTAATGATCATGTAATAAAGACACAAACATAAATAAACATAAAGCATAGTAAACAAAAAACAGAAAAATAAGAACAAGGAGATTAAGGAACGGGTCCATCTTAGTGAGGGTGGCGTCTTCGTCCTCTTGAAGAACCAATGGTGTTCTTGAGCTCCTCTATGTCTCTTCCTTGTCTTTGTTGCTCCTCCCTCATAGCTCTTTGATCTTCTCTAATCTCATGGAGGATGATGGAGTGCTCTTGGTGCTCCATCCTTAGTTGTCCCATGTTGGAACTTGATTCTCCTAGGGAAGAGTTGATTTGCTCCCAATAGTTTTGTGGAGGAAAGTGCATCCCTTGAGGCATCTCAGGGATTTCATGGTGAGAAATTTCCTCATGCTCTTGTTGAGGTCCATAATCTTTTGTTTGCTCCATCCTTTTCTTAGTGATGGGCTTATCCTCATCAATGAGGATGTCTCCCTCTATGTCAATTCCAGCTGAATTGCAGAGGTGACAAATGAGGTGAGGAAAGGCTAACCTTGCCAAAGTGGAGGACTTGTCAGCCACCTTGTAGAATTCTTGAGGTATAATCTCATGAACTTCTACTTCCTCCCCAATCATGATACTATGGATCATGATGGCCCAGTCTACAGTAACTTCAGACCGGTTGCTAGTAGGAATAATTGAGCGTTGAATGAAGGCTTAAGGTCCGGTCTTCTCAATTGAACTGGTTTACCTCTTGAGTCAACTTTCCATTGAGCTCCTTCCACACATATGTCCATGAGGACTTGGTCCAACCTTTGATCAAAGTTGACCCTTCTAGTGTAGGGGCGTGCGTTTTCTTGCATCATTGGCAAGTTGAACGCGAACCTTACATTTTCCGGACTGAAATCTAAGTATTTCCCCTGAACCATTGTAAGCCAATTCTTTGGATTCGGGTTCCTACCTTGATCATGGTTCCTAGTGATCCATGCGTTTGCATAGAACTCTTGAACCATTAAGATCCCAACTTGTTGAATAGGATTAGAGAGAACTTCCCATCCTCTTCTTCTAATCTCTTGTCGGATCTCCAGATATTCGCTCTTTTTGAGCTTAAAAGGGACCTCAGGGATCACCTTTTTCTTGGCCACAACTTCATAGAAGTGGTCTTGATGGACCTTTGAGATGAATCTCTCCATCTCCCATGACTCAGAGGTAGAAGCAATTGCCTTCCCTTTCCTCTTTCTTGAGGTTTCTCTGGCCTTAGCTGCCATTAATGGTTATGGAAAAATAAAAAGCAATGCTTTTACCATACCAAACTTAAAAGGTTTGCTCATCCCCGAGCAAAAGAAGAACGGATGTAGTAGAAGAAGAAAATGGAGGAGATGGAGGGAGAAGGTGTATTCGGCCAAGGGGGAGAAGTGGTGGTTGTAATGTATGAAAATGGAGTAGTGTTGAGGGGTTTATATAGCGGTGGAGGGAAGGGTAGGTTTTGGCCATTAGGGTTGGGTTTGGAAGGGAAAAGATTTGAATTTTGGAGGTAGGTGGGGTTTATGGGGAAGAGTGGATGGATGTGAGTGGTTAAGGGTATTTAGGGAAGAGGTATGGAGATGATTGGTGAAGGGTATTTGGGGAAGAGAGTTGTGAAAAGGTGAAGAGGAGAGAAGAAGAGGTGGGGTAGGTGGGGATCCTGTGGGGTGCACAGATCCAGAGGGGTCAAGGACTTAGCATCCCTGCTCCATTTAAGCGTGCAAAACACCCTTAGAATGCATGTCTAGAGTTAAACGCCAGCTTGCTGCTTGTTTCTGGCGTTAAACGCCAATTCCATGCTCTGTTCTGGCGTTAAACGCTAGTCTGGTGCTTGTTTCTGGCATTTAATGCCAGCTTGATGCTTCTTTCTGGCGTTAAACGCCAGTTTGATGCTTCTTACTGGCGTTTAAATGCCAGTAAGCTCTTCCTTTAGGGTAAGCTAATTTTAATGCTGTTTTCATTCTGTTTTTAATTATTTAGTAATTTTTGTGACTTCACATGATCATCAACCTAAAGAAAACATAAAATAGTAATGGAAAATAAATAGATATAATTAAATAACATTGGGTTGCCTCCCAACAAGCGCTTCTTTAATGTCAATAGCTTGACAGTGAGCTCTCATGGAGCCTCACAGATGTTCAAAGCATTGTTGGGACCTCCCAACACCAAACTTAGAGTTTGAATGTGTGGGTTCAACACCAAACTTTGAGTTTCGTTGTGGCCTCCCAACACCAAACTTAGAGTTTGACTGTGGGGGCTTTGGTTGACTCTGCAGCGAGAGAAGCTTTTCATGCTTCCTCTCCATGGTTACAGAAGGAGAACCTTGAGTCTTAAATACATGGTAGTCCTCATTCAGTTGAAGGACCAACTCTCCTCTGTCCACATCAATCACAGCTTTTGCTGTGGCTAGGAAGGGTCTTCCAAGGATGATGAATTTATCCTCATCCTTCCCAGTGTCTAGGATTATGAAATCAGCAGGGATGTAAAGGCCTTCAACCTTTACTAACACGTCCTCTACTAGTCTATAAGCCTATTTCATGGATTTGTCTGCCATCTCTAATGAGAATTCGGTAGCCTGTACCCAAAAGATTCCTAGTTTCTCCATTACAGAGAGTGGCATTAAGTTTATGTCTGACCCCAGGTCACACAAAACCTTCTCAAAGGTCATGGTGCCTATGTTATAGGGAATTAGGAATTTACCAAGATCCTGTTTCTTTTGAGGTAAAGTGTGTTGAACCCAGATATTCAGTTCATTAATGAGCAATGGAGGCTCGTCCTCCCAAGTCTCATTACCAAATAGCTTGGCATTCAGCTTCATGATTGCTCCTAAATACTGGGCAACTTGCCCTTGAACAATGTCTTCATCTTCTTCAGAAGATGAAAAGTCATTAGAGCTCATGAATGGTAATAGGAGGTTCAATGGAATCTCTATGGTCTCTAGATGAGCCTCAGATTCCTTTGGTTCCTCAAAGGGAAACTCCTTATTGGTCAGTGAACGTCCAGGAGGTCTTCCTCACTGGGATTCATATCCTCCTCCTCCGCTCTGGGTTCGGCCACACCAAGTAAGGTTATAGCCTTTCACTCTCTCTTGGGATTTTCTTCTGTATTGCTTGGGAGAGTACTGGGAGGAGTTTCTGTGACTATTTTACTCAGCTGGCCAACTTGTGCCTCTAAATTTCTAATGGAGGACCTTATTTCATTCATGAAACTTAGAGTGGCCTGATGAGCGGATAATTTATACGTTTTTTGGCATTGTTTTTACATAGTTTTCAGTATAATTTAGTTAGTTTTTAGTATATTTTGATTAGTTTTTAATTAAAATTCATATTTCTAGACTTTACTATGAGTTTGTGTGTTTTTCTATAATTTCAGGTATTTTCTGGCTGAAATGAGGGACTTGAGCAAAAATCAGATTCAGAGGTTGAAGAAGGACTGCAGATGCTGTTGCATTCTGACCTCCCTGCACTCAAAGTGGATTTTCTGGAGCTACAGAACTCCAAATGCCGCGTTCTTAATTGCGGTGGAAAGTAGACATCCAGGGCTTTCCAGAAATATATAATAGTCCATATTTTGGTTAAGGATAGATGACGTAAACTGGCGTTGAACGCCAGTTCCATGCTGCATTCTGGAGTCAAACGCCAGAAATAGGTTGCAAAATGGAGTTAAACGCCAGAAACAGGTTACAAACCGGCGTTCAACTCCAAGAAAGACCTCTACACGTGTAAAGCTCAATGCTCAGCCCAAGCACACACCAAGTGGGTCCCGGAAGTGGATTTCTGCATCATTTACTCATTTCTGCAAACCCTAGTAACTAGTTTAGTATAAATAGGAGTTTTTACTATTGTATTTACATCTTTGGATCAGATCTTTGATCAGTTTTATGCTATCTTAGACGTTCATGGGGGCTGGCCATTCGGCCATGCCTGGACCATTATCACTTATGTATTTTCAACGGTAGAGTTTCTACACACCATAGATTAAGGTGTGGAGCTCTGCTGTTCCTCAAGAATTAATACAAAGTACTACTATTTTTCTATTCAATTCATGCTTATTCCTTCTCTAAGATATCCATTCGCACCCAAGAACATGATGAATGTGATGATTATGTGACGCTCATCATCATTCTCACCTATGAACGCGTGCCTGACAAACACTTCTGTTCTACATGCAAACAGGCTAGAATGAGTATCTCTTAGATATCTAATACAGAGGACCAAGTCCGAGATATTAGAATCTTCGTGGTATAAGTTAGAACCCATGGATGGCCATTCTTGAGATCCGGAAAGTCTAAACCTTGTCTGTGGTATTTCGAGTAGGATCTGGGAAGGGATGGCTGTGACGAGCTTCAAACTCGCGAGTGCTGGGCGTAGTGACAGACGCAAAAGGATAGTAAATCCTATTCCAGTATGATCGAGAACTGCCAGATGATTAGCCATGCAGTGACAGCGCATTGGACCATTTTCACAGAGAGGATGGGATGTAGCCATTGACAACGGTGATGCCCTACATAAAGCTTACCATGGAAAGGAGTAGGAATGGTTGGATGAAGACAGCAGGAAAGTAGAGGTTCAGAGGAACGAAAGCATCTCTATACGCTTATCTGAAATTCTCACTAATGAATTACATAAGTATCTCTATCCTAGTTTATGTTTTATTTATCTTTTAATTATTAAAACTCTATAACCATTTGAATCTGCCAGACTGAGATTTACAAGGTGACCATAGCTTGCTTCAAGCTGACAATTTCCATGGGATCGACCCTTACTCACTTAAGGTTTATTACTTGGACGACCCAGTGCACTTGCTGGTTAGTTGTGTGAAGTTGTGACAAAGAATTAAGATTATGAACGTGCGTATAAAGTTTTCAGTGCCGTTACCAAGGAATGGAACCGTCATGATTTCTGCGCACCATGGCCTTAGATAGATCAGAGACTATATTTGCTAAGCAAGATGGATTCTACTCAGAATTCTCTGTCTGTTGATGAGAGGATGATGGAAAAGGCTTGCTATTGCTAAACCTATTTCTTTCACCATTATTAAAGCCTTGTTGAGGCTTTTGTTGATCCTTCCATGAGAAATTTTGATGATTTCTCCATGAGGGATTATAGGTGTTTCCATAGGGTTCTCCCATGTAATTCACCTCTGCTATTGCAGGGTTCTCAGGATTATAAGCTTCTTCCTCAGAAGATGCTTCTTTAGTACTGTTGGATGCAGCTTGCAATCCATTCAGACTCTGAGAAATCATATTGACTTGCTGAGTCAATATTTTATTCTGAGCCAATATGGCATTCAGAGTATCAATTTCAAGAACTCCCTTCCTCTGAAGCGTCCCATTACTCAGAGGATTTCTTTCAGAAGTGTACATGAACTGGTTATTTGCAACCATGTCAATGAGTTTCTGAGCTTCTGCAGGCGTTTTCTTTAGGTGAATGGATCCACCTGTAGAATGGTCCAATGACATCTTTGATAATTCAGATAAACCATCATAAAATATATCCAGGATGGTCTATTCTGAAAGCATGTCAGAAGGACACTTTTTGGTCAGTTGCTTGTATCTCTTCCAAGCTTCATAGAGGGATTCACCTTCTTTCTGTTTGAAGGTTTGAACATCCACTCTAAGCTTGCTAAGCTTTTGAGGAGGAAAGAACTTGGCTAAGAAAGCTGTGACCATCTTATCCCAAGAGTTCAGGCTATCTTTAGGTTGAGAGTCCAACCATATTCTAGCTCTGTCTCTTATAGCAAACGGAAAAAGCATAAGCCTGTAGACCTCGGGATCAAACCCATTGGTCTTAACAGTATCACAGATCTGCAAGAATTCAGTTAAGAACTGAAAAGGATCTTCTGATGGAAGTCCATGAAACTTGCAATTCTGTTGCATCAGAGAAACTAATTGAGGCTTTAGCTCAAACTTGTTTGCTCCAATGGCAGGGATTGAGAGGCTTCTTCCATGTAAGTTGGAATTTGGTGCAGTAAAGTCACCAAGTATCTTCCTTGCATCTCCACCATTGTTATTATTTTCGGCCATGTCTCCTTCTTTTTCGAAAATTTCTGTCAGATTTTCTCCAGAGAGTTGTGCTTTAGCTTCCCTTAGCTTCCTCTTCAGAGTCCTTTCAGGTTCAGGATCAGCTTCAACAAGAATGTTCTTGTCCTTGTTCCTGCTCATATGAAAAAGAAGAGAACAGAAAAGAAAATATGGAATCCTCTATGTCACAGTATAGAGATTCCTTATATGAGTATAAGAAGAGAAGAATAGAAGAAGGAAAAGATAAGAATTCGAACACAGAGGAGAAGAGTGGGTTTGAATTTTTGAGAGAAAGAGGGGTGTTAGTAGATAAATAAATAAATAGAAGGAGATGAGAGGGGGAAGAATTCGAGAATTAAATAAAATAAAATAAAAATATTTTTGTTTTTATTTTAAATATTAGTTATAATTCGAAAATACGAAAAGGAATAAAATTAAAATTAAAATTTAAAATAATTAGTTAATGAAAAGAAATTTTGAAAAAGAGGTTAGTGATTTTCAAAAATTAGAGAGAGAGAGAGAGAATTAGTTATGTAGTTTTGAAAAAGATAAGAATCAAACAAGATAAGATTAATTGAAAAAATTTGAAAATCAATTTTGAAAAGATAAGAAGTTAGAAAAGATTTTGAAATTAATTTTGAAAAGATGTGATTGAAATTTATTTTGAAAAAGATTTGAAAAAGAAATTTAAAAAGATTTGATTTTGAAAATTAAAGTTGATTACTTGACTAACAAGAAACAAAAAGATATGATTTTAAAATTTAAAGATTGAACCTTTCTTACTAGGCAAGTAACAAACTTAAAATTTTTTGAATCAATCACATTCATTGTTAGCATTAATTTCGAAAATATGAAATAGAAATAAGAAAAAGATTTTGAAAATAAATTTTGAAAATTTCGAAATTATTAAAGAAAAAAGATTTGATTTTTGAAAAAGATTTGAAGAAGATAGAATTTTTAAATTGAAAATTTGATTTGACTCATAAGAAACAACTAGATTTTAAAAATTTTTGAAAAAGTCAACTCAAATTTTCGAATTTTATGAGAAGAAAATGGGAAAGATATTTTTTTGATTTTTGAATTTTTTATGATGAAAGAGAAAAACAATGAAAAGACTCAAAACATGAGAATTCAGGATCAAAACACATGATGTATGCAAGAACACTTAAATGTCAAGATGAACACCAAGAACACTTTGAATGTCAAGATGAATACCAAGAACTTACTTTTGAAAATTTTTAAGAAAAGAAAAACATGTAAGACACCAAACGTAGAAATTTTCAAACTTTAGACACTAACAAATTGAAAATATATATGAAAAATAAGAAAAGACACAAAACATAAAAATGTAAAGATCAAACAAAGCAAATCATCAAGAACAATTTGAAGATCAATGAAGAACATTTGATGAATTTTCGAAAATTAAAGGGAAATTAGAACACATGCAATTGACACCAAACTTAAAAATTGACACTAGACTCAAACAAGAAACATCAAATTTTTGGTTTTATGATTTATTAAATTTTTTTGGATTTTTCAAAAATTAATGGAAAAGAAAAATAAGGATTTCCAAAATTTCTAATGAGAATTCCAGGAATCATGCAATGTTAGTCTAAAGCTCCAGTCCAGGAATTAGACATGGCTTACTAGCCAGCCAAGCTTTCAGTGAAAGCTCCGGTCCAAAATACTAGACATGGCCAATGGCCAGCCAAGCTTTAGCATACAAATCAGGCATACAACAGCTAATCAGATGGGAGTCCAAGGACTCTTGTGATGATAAGTTGAAATCTTAGTCCAAAGGATTAGACATGGCTTCACAGCCTGCCAGACTTCAACAGATCATCGTGAAACTCTAAAATTCATTCTAAAAAATTCTGAAGCTATAGAATAATTTATTATATTTTTTTTTTGAAAATTTTTTGAAAATAAAAAGAATAAAAACAAAAACTTAAAATTAAAATAAAATTACCTAATCTGAGCAACAAGATGAACCGTCAGTTGTCCAAACTCAAACAATCCCCGGCAACGGCGCCAAAAACTTGGTGCATGAAATCGTGATTGTTCATTCCCGGCAATGGCGCCAAAAACTCCGTACGCACATTCTGACTCTTAATTATTTTTCACAATTCCGATACAACTAACCAGCAAGTGCACTGGGTCGTCCAAGTAATAAACCTTACGTGAGTAAGGGTCGATCCCACGGAGATTGTCGGTATGAATCAAGCTATGGTCATCTTGCAAATCTCAGTCAGGCGGATTCAATTGGTTATGGAGATTTGATAATTAATATATATATAAAATATAAGATAGGATAGAGATACTTATGTAATTCATTGGTGAGAATTTCAGACAAGCATGTGGAGATGCTTTTATTCCTTCTGATTCACTGCTTTCCTATTGCCTTTATTCAATCCTTCTTACTCCTTTCCATGGAAAGCTTTATGTTGGGTATTACCGTTGTCAATGGCTACATCCCGTCCTCTCAGTGAAAATGGTCCAAATGCGCTGTCACCGCACGACTAATCATCTGTCGGTTCTCGATCATGCAAGAATAGGATCCAGTAATCCTTTTTGCGTCTGTCACTATGCCTAGCACTCGCGAGTTTGAAGCTCGTCACAGCCATCCCTTCCCAGATCCTACTCGGAATACCACAAACAAGGTTTAGACTTTCCGGATCTCAAGAATGGCCGCCAATAATTCTAGCCTATACCACGAAGACTCTGATCATAAATCAGGAGGCTAAGAGATATGTATTCAAGCTTGTTTTCATGTAGAACGGATGTGTTTGTCAGGCACGCATTCATAGGTGATAATGGTGATGAGCGTCACATAATCATCACGTTCATCATGTTCTTGTGTGCGAATGAATATCTTAGAGAAGAAATAGGCTTGAGTTGAATAGGAAAACAATAGTACTTTGCATTAATTCATGAGGAACAGCAGAGCTCCACACCTTAATCTATGGTGTGTAGAAACTCTACCATTGAAAATACATAAGTGATAATGGTCCAAGCATAGCCGAATTGCCAGCCTCCCAAAGAGGGTTCAATCATCAAAACATGATCAAAAGGTATAAAATAAATCACTAACAGTAGTTTTTATACTAAACTAGTAGCTAGGGTTACAGAAAATAAGTAAATGATGCAAAAATCCACTTCTGGGGCCCACTTGGTGTGTGCTTGGGCTGAGCATTGAAGCTTTCATGTGTAGAGACTTCTTTTGGAGTTAAACGCCAGGTTGTAACTCGGGAAAAGCATGGACTATTATATATTCCTGGAAAGCTCTGGATGACTACTTTCCTACGCAATTGAGAACGCGCTATTTGGGTTTCTGAAGCTCCAGAGAATCCATTTCGAGTGCAGGGAGGTCAGAATCCAACAACATCTGCAGTCCTTCTTCAGCCTCTGAATCAGATTTTTGCTCAAGTCCCTCAATTTCAGCCAGAAATTACCTGAAATCATAGAAAAACACACAAACTCCTAGTAAAGTCCAGAAATATGATTTTTAATTAAAAACTAATAAAAATATACTAAAAACTAACTAAATCATACTAAAAACTATGTAAAAATAATGCCAAAAAACGTATAAATTATCCGCTCATCAGAAAGCAAGATTAGTAGAGAACTGAGAGATCGAACCTTAAACACCTGAGCGACTAGAGTGCATACACTCCTAGTGAGGGTTCGATGCTGAATTCTTTGTTCCCGGCTTTCATGAGCTATTTTCTTCTGCAAGTCTATTTGTACTTCATTTTTATGATTTGAATTTGCGTGATCCAGTTCATATTTCATCTTGAAGGATTTTTTTACTTTTAACTAAGTAGGTAGAAACATTTTGCATGTAGTTGCATTCATATAGAGAGGTTGCATTTCATACTTTCTACCATTCCTCTTCACTCTTATAGTTTCTCTTGAGCTTAGCATGAGGACTTGCTAATGTTTAAGTGTGGGGAGATTTGATGCACCACTATTTCGTGGTACATTTTTGTACTTAATTGAGTGGATTTTATCCACTAAACTCACACTTATTCATTGAATTCGCATGTTTTACATTTTTCTTTCTGACTTTGTGCTATGATTGAAAACATGCATCTTTTGCCTTAATTTTGCTATGTTTAATCCTCTTTTATTACCATTCGATGCCTTGATATGTGTGTTAAGTATTTTCAAGGTTTATAGGACAGGAATGGCTTAGAGGATGGAAAGGAAGCATGCAAAAGTGGAAGGAATATAAGAAATTGAAGGAATTGCTAAAGCTGTCAAACCTGACCTCTTCATACTAAATCAACCATAACATGAGCTACAGAGGTCCAAATGAGGCAGTTCTAGTTGCGTTGGAAAGCTAACATCCGGAGCTTCGAAATGATATATAATTTGCTACAGTGGCCATACAGCTAAGTGACGCACACGCGCACTTGACGCGCACGCACACATTGGCGAAAAGTCCATCGGCGCGCACGCGCACCTAGTGCGTACGCGCGACATGCGCGACGTACTGCCACTACAGAAATTGCTGTGGCAATTTCTGGGCTATTTTTAACCCAATTTTCGGCCCAGAAAACATAGATTAGAGGCTGCAGAGTGGAGGAATGAGGGGACACTTCTCATTATTCACAATTTAGGTTTTAGATGTAGTTTCTAGGGAGAGACGCTCTTTCCGCTCTCTAGGTTTTAGGATATCTCTTAGTTTTAGGTTTATTTCTTCTCAATTCCAGGTTCAATATTCCTTTAATTTAATTTCTCTTCTACTTTTATTTGTTCTAGCTTTCTAGTTTATTTATTTCCCTTATATATTACTTTATGTTGCTATTTGGTTTATGAATCCTCATGTTTGATTTGACTTTCTATTTAATGCAATTTGAGGTATTTCATATTTATGATTTCTTTTTAGCTTTTTATATTCTTAGCTTGAATTGATTAATTGGAGACACTTGAGTTATCAAACTCCTTTGTTAATTGATAATTGGAATTTGCTGGTTGATTTGGATCCCTCTAAAGCTAGTCTTTCCTTAGGAGTTGACTAGGACTTGAGGAATCAAATTGATTAGTCCACTTGACTTTCCTTTATCTAGTAAGGGTTAACTAAGTTGGAGCAATGAACAATTCTCATCACAATTGATAAGGATAACTAGGATAGGACGTCCAGTTCTCATACCTTGCTAAGAACTTTATTAGTTATTAATTTAATTCTTGCAATTTACTTTTCTCGTTCCTTATTTTAAAAAAACCCAAAAAGATACTTTTCCCATAACCAATAATAACTACACCTCCTTGAAATTCCTTGAGAGATGACCCCAGGTTTAAATACTTCGGTTATTATTTTTATTGGGTTTGCTTTAGTGACAAACAAGTTTTTGCACGAAAGGATTCTTTGTTGGTTTAGAAAATATACTTACAACGAGACTTTATTTGTGAAATTCTTTACCAACAGAAAATCCGTTCGTCACCGTTGCATCAAGTGGCATAGCTTTTTTACTACTACCTGGCGGTAGGACCGCTCACTCCCGATTTACAATGCCTCTCAACCTTGATGAATTCTCTACTTGCAACATAAAGCAGGGAAGTGCTTTGGTTGATTTATTGATAAAAGCTAAGCTTATAATTTGGAATGAAGCTCCCATGGTCAATAAACATTACATCGAGATGCTTGACAGAACAATGAGAGACATTCTTAGATTTAAGGACACCAAAAGTGAAGAAAAACCGTTTGGAGGGAAGACTATTGTATTTGGTGGTGACTTTAGACAAATATTACCCGTTATACCCAAAGGTAGTAGACTAGAAATTGTTAGTGCAACTATCAATTCCTCATATATTTGGAATAGTTTCAAGTTACTGACATTAACAAGAAACATGCGACTTCAGGCACACGATGAACATGCACAGTCAACCAAACTAGAGGAGTTTGCTCAATGGATACTCAATATTGGTGATGGCAAATGTGGAATATCTATTGATGGCCTCGAGAAAGTAAAGATACCAACGGACATTTTGATCAAGGATTGGGTCGATCTTATTGAGGCTATATGTAACGCAATTTATCCTGAGTTATGCTCGAGTACGATAACCCAATTTGCAGTGGAAGATTGAGTTATTCTTGCTCCCACATTGCAAATTGTTGATGAGATTAACTCATACATGATGAGTTTGAATCCCTTTGAGGCACAAACATACTATAGCTCTGATAAAGCATGCCCAACTGAGCAGAGCAATGACATATTAGCAAGCATTCACACTCCTGAGTTCTTAAATACAATTAGATGTTCAGGAGTGCCAAATCATGAACTTACTCTTAAAGTCAGAACACCAATCATGCTTCTAAGGAACATTGATCACTCGATGGGGTTATGCAATGGTACAGGTTTGGTAATAACAAACTTTGGCAAACACATAATAGAAGCAAAAAGTATCACATGCAAAAGTTGCGGTCAGAAAATTTTTATTCCAAGGATGACACTAAGCCCATTTGACCACAGGATTCCATTCAAGTTCCAACGAAGGCAATTCCGTATAACAGTGTCCTATGCAATGACAATTAACAAAAGCCAAGGCCAATCTCTGTCAAAAGTTGGATTGATATTGAAAAAGCCTGTTTCCACACATGGACAGTTGTATGTTGCCGTTTCTAGAGTTACTAATAGAAAAGGTCTCAAGATTTAGTTATGTCATGGTGATGAAATTACCTCAGAGACAGACAATGTGGTTTACAAAGAAGTCTTTCAAAACTTTGGATGATATTTTAATATTGTAAGATGCAGAACTTATGAATTGGCTCACAGGTAACATATTTAGAAATCATCTATAAACCCTTTATACAAAAAAGTCTATTAGTCTTCTTACCTGAGGGATCTTATAGCAGATTCATATGCTTTTATAATTATATTAGGATAAGCTGATCGTTTAGTTTATGATTCTCTCACAGGTAATTCTCAGATACCCTACCAATTAAAGATGTTAACTTCAATCAGATAAGGGTATATTTTCAACACAGATGTTACATCATTTGTTAATTATGTTGTATGATCCTTTGTTAGAATTTCAAATCACATATCTTAGTATCACCTGCCAGTTATTTTATATGTCATTTTATTTATCAGATTCAAGTTTCAAAACTTCAGTTAATGTTATTTTTTTATAAGCTGGTTTATGATCTAAGGTGGTTTATAATATTTATTTTTGGTTATGTGTTAGATTCACAGATTTAACTTTGTGCAACTAAAGACTTTAACTATTAGTTCCTTTTTACCAAGCAATACCTAATTAATTTGCATGATGTTGTATTTTAATATATAATAATTCTTACAATTATAAATGGAGATTGAAATTTTACCTACAATAATGATAAATATTCAAATGGGCGAACAGCATCAAAGATCAGTTATATACGCATTCCTTTCCAATGTAGTTTCCCTGAATAAATTAAGGTTACCATTATATCTCAATAATATAGTGAATAATATGGCAGGTGTATACAAACTTCAAGAATAAAGTTAATATTATTATATTATATTCATCATTGATATTTCTAATGTAGGATTCAATTTAAACTACACCAGTTTTTGAGTGGCTAACCATTTTATATAGGAAGAATAAAGGGATATAATATTATGCGAAGAAACTATTACAAGGTGATTATTGAATTATTGAATGAAATTTATCCCAAAAAAGTAATGCACAATTCAATTTTTGATACTATAGTTCTGGGAGGTTTTTAAATTTGTTTTGCGTTCATATTATATTGATTGTCTTATATTATAATAAGACTATTATGATCCATGTGTCACATTAGTAATCCAGTTGTGTAGTATGCAAGTGTCTACTTTTTTATTGAGTTACACTTTGTTACAGCTAAACCGTTGACCCCTAAGTTGTATATAAATCTGACAAATGGATAACCCACAAGAAAATTTTTATACACATAATTAACCATTTTATATGCACATCTATGCTTTCTGCAGATTTTGCCGACACATAAAGAAATGTTGAGAGATTTTCCAATTAATAAGTCTTATCACAATTTCAGTTCTTTAGAAAAATTGTTGCTCTGTTAATCTGTTACCATTAGTATCACAGTTGTGTAAAATTATAGAACGATGTTTTGCATTCAATTTCATTATTTGAGTTGTCCCATGGAAGGCAAACTTGATGCAATGTAGTACACATATAAGATTTACTTATTTTAAAAAGTTATTTTGAATGAAAGGTTTATACTTTTTAAATCTAAACTTCCAAGAGACATGATTTAACAATTTAATGCAGTTATTTGGGTTTTAAGTAGCCGCTTTAATGAGTTCTTACCCGTCATTGGTAATATCATCAAATAAATCCCTACCCACAATCAAAGCCTAATGTGACGTTGTAGAGTCTAGGACCCAATTACATGATCTGCTTCCTCTTACAATTGAATCTATAAAACAAGTTCAGGAAGTTTGAAGTGTTAAATATAATAAGATATGTATTAGGTGTATAATTTTACAACTAAAATAAAGGACCCATCACTAAGTGATTTTACACTAAGTGAACTATTTCTTATATATGAAGGTAAAAAATTGAAACATAAATTGGAAAAAAGGGGCCTAGATCAAATGCATTAGTCGTGTGCCACTTATGAGAAAAATTAGTGCATATTGACAAACTGAGATTATCTTTGGAAGGCCAAAATGTCATTTGTTTCTTTTTGGAAGTCATTTTGTCAAAAATTGAATCTTTTGGGAGGCCAAAATGGTAGTTAATCTTTTATAAACATATTCATATATAAAAACTGACCCTTTGGCCAAATAATATGGTGCTAGAAGTCTCTCCTCGGTGATGCAGAAATGGGCCAATGGTCACAATCAATGATGTCCTTGCTGTGCCTACAGATTATTGGAAAATATAAGGTAGGGAAAATAAAATAATAGCTCTGTAAGTTCGAACAGATACAATTAATGTCCAAGATCAATTTATGTGATGCAGAGCCTGAGACTAAGGAAGATAAAGTAGTTGTGTTAGTCAAGGATCTAAGAAACCAGTTTACTGAACCATTAATGACATCTCACAAGATTTGACCAGAGTTTATGAAACTTGAGGCCGATATTAGTAGGATATCTAACAAGAAAAATTAAGGCACATGCAACCTCCAAAAGAACCTCGAAGCATCCTGGTAAGCTTTGAATCACAAAATGGAACATGAGCATTATTTTCTGCTAGAGCATTAATGCACTTTCCCAGTGAACTTAGTGAAAGGTTGATTGATTTGGCTTCTTCAATCATGTGTCCTTCACTTCCTGCCGGGGGAAAACAAAAAAATGAAAATTTCTCAGCATATACCAACTAATAGCAGTATCTATTAACTCAATTAAGTTAAAGGAGACAGGATCAACATTGTCCGTATTTCAATGGCCACAAGAAATCCAATTGTCTCAATTTTCTTTACAAAATTGTGAAAATGAGGAATAAATGAAAATAAAGTGGAAGTATTGTAATTAATTATTATCAGTTAAAAATTATAACTGAAATACCATTTTAGCATTTAGCAGTCTAGATCGCCAGAAAGTTGTCTTTCTTCTTTTATAACAATACACAAAAAGCACACCCAAATACTTTCAGACATTTATTATACAATATAGGACATTATTATTGCATTCAATATTTCAATGCATATGCAAATTGATAGTTTTTTAGGAAGGAAATAATTGATAGCGTTAAAATGGAGAAAAATAGGTTTGAAAAACAAATCATGGTGTGCCATTTGACTATATATATATGCAGTAAGATACCTGCAAAAGTAACCAATATTATCTAAATAAACAAAATAAGCAAACAACACAACACAAAAGAAAGAAAGATGTTCATGGGACATAGAATATACATACCTTTCAGCCTCGCCTATTTAATCTTCAACAAATCAATAAGGAAATCCACCCCATCTTAACACCAAGTATCTCGAGGTTACCAAACCAACGAGAGGCAAATCTATAGAATTATGGTATACTGTAAAGAGCTATTATGATTATCAAAGGATCAACCATACAACTGTCTAAAATTGTCCATTTCCTATGGTCGACTCTCTTTACATGGATAGATACAACGACTCTGTTTGGTGATTTTGGTAGATAGACATTTATGACCATTAATTAGACACAATACTGTATGAAGGGAAGTAGTTGGTTTTAAGAATCTTTTCTAGGGAAAGTTCCCTTTATTCGTGTTTTATGACTAACAGCACTAGATTAATACAAGGTTGCAATAACCGGACGAGTCAGACTAAAGTCACTGGTTCAATGATTCAACCAGAGTCAAACCGTAATTAGACCAATTTAATTAAATATAACATAAAATCATTATAAATTCAGTAAGATATTCCCTACACTTAAATTTAATAAGAACTATTTTGTAAAATTCACAAATTCACATAATATTTTGTATATAATTTATTACAAAATATTCGAAAACAAATTCAGAGTTTATGTATAAAGAAAATCAAGACAACAATAAAGCACTAATTATTAACAAATCAACAACAACAACCACTGTGTACCAATTATTAGGCAACAAAAACAACAAGCAAGAATGCAAAACAAACACAACAATAAGTAAACTGGAAAAAAAGCATAGTAAGAAGGCACGAAACATAATGAAACTGAACAATTAAATTAAATTAAAGAAGCAAGAATAACCTTCCACAGTACTACAACATAGCAGTTGAGCAGCCATCAACGAAATCTATCCAAAATCGAAAAAACAACAGTGAAACTCATGAACCTAACAGAGGCGAGCCACACTGGCAGGTAAAATAAGGCCTCCAGGCGACCAAGGATGAGCGAGGAACAAATTGCAGCTGGAGGCAGCACAGCTCGGGACAAGACGAAGAAATAGATGCTTCAACAGGACGATGGAGGAGCTGCGTAGAACGGCCTTGTATAGCGAACAAATAGATGATGCCAGACGTAGCAGAGGAGGAAGATGCGCATGTAAAACAGAGAGATAATAGAGCCTGGAGCAGAAGAGGACGGCGGCGAAATGCTCTTTCCATGACATTTCCCACAACCACGACACTTTTGGGGGGGGGGGGGAAGAGGCGTTGGGTGATGGAGAAGATGGTTGCTATGGCTATTAGGAGTGTGAATGGAATATGTGAATGATGTATGGGTTATGGGTATTTTGGTTTAGTATTAGGCACAGAGAAAGTGAGGATTTTTTTTCCAATACAGGGGGCGTCATTTTTAACAAAAGAAAATTGGGAAACTATGAAATTTAAATAAGGGTTTAACAAAAACAAATTCTGAATATATTACATTATTACTGACTAACTCTATGTACCTATCAGGTCCTTATACGACCTGTGATTTGTTTTTTTTTTTTGGGAATCTTTCTAGATAGTTACTATTGAACTCACATTAAAATTGTGTACTATTAATTCAATTTGATTGACATAAATTGATTGATATTGTAAATTACTTCATTTATATCCATAGAACAAAAATTTAAATAAAAATTAAACATATGTCTAAAAAAGATCCAAGACTTTTACATGGTACGTTTCCATTAATAATTTTATAGTTAATTTTTTTTTTTCCTGAGATTCAATTATGTTAATACTATTATATTTTTTATCCGCTATATGATCTTTCACAGGTATAATTAGGACATTTGTAATTTATAAAATTGATTAAAAGAAACCCGCGTTATGCGCGGGTATTAGACTAGTTTACTTTATGGTCATTTATTTTCCAGCACTTTACTTTCTTGTACTTTACATTTATGCCATTTACTTTCATGCACTTTATTGCTTTCTTTTACTTTTATGTCATTTACATTTCTTGTTGATTATCTCTCCTTAATGTTTGTCTAACTAGAATAATCAATCAACTATTGTTTGCTTACTCCGTTAATCCTCGTGGGATCGACCTCACTCTTGTGAGTTTTATTACTTGATACGACCCAGTGCACTTGCCGGTAGTTATTGCGGAAGAATTAATTTCTTTTCTTATCAAGTTTTTGGCGCCATTGTCGGGGATTAATTGTGATTAACAAACTACCGGTTGGTTGATTACCTAGATTAGACACCCTTTATTTTGTTTTTATTACTTTCGTTCCTTTATTTTCTCTTGCCAATCAACTGTTTGTGTTAATGCCTCACTAAGGATTTCTTGGTGACAAAATGAAATTCTTTGTTTATTGGTGATTGTGTTATTGACACACAACAGTTTCTTTATTTGCTTAGTTTTCTTTCAAATAAATTGAGATGAGATTGCATAAGATAAGTTTGGTGTTGCCTTGCAACAATTTCTTTCCAATTCTTTACTGGATACTTGCATCAATTCCCATTGAAAGTGTCACACTAAGTTTGGTGTGCCACTCATTTTCTATGTAATGTATCATGAACACTCTCTCATTTTTGCAATCACAATATCTCTGTTTCTTGTGCATTTTTTGTGATTCTTAATTCTTCTTGCCTAAAACACATGTACTACTAACACTCCATTGTTTAAGATATTCATGACCCATCATAAATCCCATCACTACTGTTTTTATTTGTTGCTTGAAGCAATTATTCTAAGTTGGTGTGGGAAGGAGAAGAATATGAGGAAAAGACATCAATAACAATGAAGATTAACTACAAGGTGGTAAAGTTTCTTTTTCTCTTATTTGTTCTATGTACATTCAATTGCATGATTGATGAGCGGATAATTTATACGCTTTTTGGCACTATTTTTAGTAGAATCTGGTTACTTTTAGGGATGTTTTCATTAGTTTTTATGTTAAATTCACATTTCTGGACTTTACTATTAGTTTGTGTGTTTTTCTTTGATTTCAGGTATTTTCTGGCTGAAATTGAGGGACTTGAGCAAAAATCAGATTCAGAGGTTGAAGAAGGACTGCTGATGCTGTTGGATTCTGACCTCCCTGCACTCAAAGTGGATTTTCTGGAGCTACCAAACTCAAAATGGCGTGCTTCCAATTGCGTTGGAAAGTAGACATCCAGGGCTTTCCAGAAATATATAATCGTCCATACTTTTCCCAAGTTTAGATGACGCAAACTTGCGTTCAACGCCAGTTCTCTGCCCAATTCTGGCGTCCAGCGCCAGAAACAAGTTGCAAAGTGGAGTTCAACGCCCAAACTGGCACAAAAGCTGGCGTTCAACTCCAGAAAGAGCCTCTGCACGTGTAACATTCAAGCTCAGCCCAAGCACACAGCAAGTGGGCCCCGGAAGTGGATTTATGCATCAATTACTTATTTCTGTAAATCCTAGTAACTAGTTTAGTATAAATAGGACTTTTTACTATTGTATTAATCATCCTGAGTTTTATCTTCGGATCATAGAAGTCTTGGTTACTTCGGTTCCCCTCTGGGGCCGAGACCAATGAACTCCATTATCACTTATGTATTTTCAACGGTAGAGTTTCTATACTCCATAGATTAAGGTGTGGAGCTCTGCTGTTCCTCAAAGATTAATGCAAAGTACTACTGTTTTTCTATTCAATTCAACTTGTTCCGCTTCTAAGATAGTCATTCGCACTTCAACCTGAATGTGATGAACGTGACAATCATCATCATTCCTTATGAACGCGTGCCTGAGAACCACTTCCGTTCTACCTTAGATTGAATGAGTATCTCTTGGATCTCTTAATCAGAATCTTCGTGGTGTAAGCTAGATTGATGGCGGCATTCATGAGAGTCCGGAAAGTCTAAACCTTGTCTGTGGTACTCCGAGTAGGATTCTGGGATTGAATGACTGTGACGAGCTTTAAACTCGCGATTGCTGGGCGTAGTGACAGACGCCAAAGGAGGGTGAATCCTATTCCAGCATGATCGAGAACCTCAGATGATTAGCCATGCTGTGACAGAGCATTTGGACCATTTTCACAAGAGGAGGGAATGTAGCCACTGACAACGGTGATGCCCTTGCATAAAGCCAGCCATGGAAAGGAGTAAGACTGATTGGATGAAGACAGTGGGAAAGCAGAGATTCTGAGGAACGAAAGCATCTCTACACGGTTATCTGAAATTCTCACCAATGAATTACATAAGTATTTCTATCCCTATTTTCTGTTTAATTAGTATTATTTTCGAAAACTCCATAATCAATTATTATCCGCTTGACTGAGATTTACAAGGTGACCATAGCTTGCTTCATACCAACAATCTCCATGGTATCGACCCTTACTCACGTAAGGTTTATTACTTGGACGACCCAGTGCACTTGCTGGTAAGTTGTATCGAAGTTGTGACAAATTATGAATTGAGATTAGAGCACCAAGTTTTTGGAGCCATTACCAGAGATCACAATTTCGTACACCAATGATTGTCTCTTATTCCTTTGTATACATGTGTGTTGTGAATAAGCATAGCTTTATTGCTGAATTGTAACATGTGCTATGACATTATGACTACCATCTTGAGTTTTGTGAGTTCAAAGTAATTAAGCATCACGATCATAAACAAACAAGGTAATTAAAGAAGAAGTTAGTATGAGCTTATAAGTATTGGGAAGTTAGCATTATTATTGTTGCCCAATTGTATTTGAATTTGTTTAATTGAAGTTTTCATCTAGGATATTTTATGAATTTTTTTTTGAAATCTTGAAAACCTTGAAGAAGCAAATGCAATTAAGGCAAGAAAAGAAAAGAGAAAGAATTAGAAAGCTGAAGGCTCTGAGTACCAATGAGAATTCATTTGTCAAGTACTTATGGTGTTTATGTATCAAGCAAAAGACTTAAAAACAAAAAATTTAGAGTCAAGGCTAGGCTCAAGTGCAAAGCACTCCCTCAAAGCTCAAGGATCTGAGCATCAATTATTAGAGAATAAAGAAAAGAAACTAATGATCTTAAAGAGGTCCTCTAATTAAATGCTTGTGGTACTTATGTATCAAGTGGTCATACTTGAAAACAAAGCATTTAGAGTCGTAGCTCTCAACAAATGGTGCAAAGCACCCAAAAAGCTAAGCTAAGAAAAAAATGAAAACCTTGTTTCAAGGAAGGAACATAAAGAAAAAGATTTCATAAAATGAGCTAGATAGAAGCATCAATCATTTGAATCTCTTTTGTGATTGTAGCATGCATAAGAAACTAGCCAACCATGAGCATAAAAATTGCTACTCTTCTCACCTTGGTTTGTCAAAATTTATTGCATGATTCTTTGTTTGCTTGAGGATAAGCAAAGCTTAAGTTTGGTGTTACGATGACTGCGCATCATGTTATGTTTTTCTATGCTTTTTTATATCAAAATTTAATTCATTATGCTTAATTATTGAGTATTTTTAATCTTAAGTTGTATATTGCTTTGATTTCTTTGAATTGTTTAACTTTGTAGAAAATGGTGGAAAAAGAAGCAAAAAGCACAGAACAAGCAAAGAAAGTTGGCGTGTTCTAGGCAGGGCACGCCAAGCTTGTGAACCCAACTCTCATCAATGGGCGTGCCACTTGGTGCTTTGGACGTGGCACACCAAGCTTGTGAACCCAACTCTCATCAATAGGCGTGCCACTTGGTGCTCTGGGCGTGGCACGCCAAGCATGTGAACTCAAGATCTTAAAGAGAGCATGCCACTTGGTGTTTTGGGTGTGGCACACCAGGCCAACATTCCAGCAAAGAAGATTGAAAAGTTCTACATGGGCGTGGCACGTCGTCTTGGGCGTGGCACGCCAGGGCATATGCCAGCCTGACCTCTGATGAGCGGATACTTTATACGCTTTTTGAGGGTAATTTCATGTAGTTTTTAGCATATTTTAGTTGGTTTTTAGTATATTTTTATTAGTTTCTAGGAAAAATTCATATTTCTGGACTTTACTATGAGCTTGTATGTTTTTCTGTGATTTCAGGTATTTTCTGGCTAAAATTGAGGGAGCTGAGTAAAAATTTGATTCAGGCTGAAAAAGGACTACAGATGCTGTTGGATTCTGACCTCCCTGCACTCGAAATGGATTTTCTGGAGCTACAGAAGTCCAAATGGCACGCTCTTAATTAAGTTGGAAAGTAGACATCCAGGGCTTTCTAGCAATATATAATAGTTCATACTTTACTCAAGGATAAAGGACGTAAACTGGCGTTCAACGCCAGTTCCATGTTGCATTCTGGCATTAAACGCCAGAAACAGGTTACAAGTTGGAGTTAAACGCCAGAAATAGGTTACAACCTGGTGTTTAACTCTGGAAACAGCCTAGGCATGTGTAAAGCTCAAGTCTCAGCCCCAGCACACACCAAGTGGGCCCCAGAAGTGGATTTCTGCACTATCTATCTTAGTTTACTCATTTTCTGTAAACCTAGGTTACTAGTTTAGTATTTAAACAACTTTTAGAGATTTATTTTGTATCTCATGGCATTTTTAGATCTGAACTTTGTACTCTTTGACGGCATGAGTCTCTAAACTCCATTTTTGGGGGTGAAGAGCTCTGCTGTATGTCGATGAATTAATGCAATTATTTCTGTTTTCTATTCAAACACGCTTGTTTCTATCTAAGATGTTCATTCGCACTTCAATATGATGAATGTGATGATCCGTGACACTCATCACCATTCTCAATCTATGAATGTGTGCCTGATAATCACTTCTGTTCTACCTTCGATTGAATGAGTATCTCTTGGATTTCTTAATCAGAATCTTCGTGGTATAAGCTAGAATCTATTGGCAGCACTCTTGAGAATCCGGAAAGTCTAAACCTTGTCTGTGATATTCTAAGTAGGATTCAGGGATTGAATGACTGTGACGAGCTTCAAACTTACAAGGGTTGGGCATAGTGACAGACACAAAAGGATCAATGGATCCTATTCCAGCATGAGTGAGAACCGACTGATGATTAGCCGTGCGGTGACAGCGTACCTGGACCATTTTCACTGAGAGGATGGATGGTAGCCATTGACAACGGTGATCCACCAACACACAACTTGCCATAGGAGGAACCTTGCGTGCGTGAAGAAGAAGACAGGGGGATAGCAGAGATTCAGAAGACAAAGCATCTCCAAAACTCCAACATATTCTCCATTACTGCATAACAAGTATTTAATTCATGCTCTTTTATTTTTCGCAATCCAAACTGAAAGTTATAATTGATATCCTGACTAAGGATTACAAGATAACCATAGATTGCTTCAAGCCAACAATCTCCGTGGGATTCGACCTTTACTCACGTAAGGTATTACTTGGATGACCCAGTGCACTTGCTGGTTAGTGGTACGAGTTGTGAAAAGTGTAATTTACAATTCGTGCACCAAGGTTTTGGCGCCTTGCTGGGGATTGTAAGACCCAGAACCTTTGAAAAGTCTTTTTATGATCAAGTCTCAAATCATATGGTTATTTATAGCCTTAATTACATAAATTATTTTATTAAAGGTAATTAAGGCAAGTTTTGATTTATTGAATTTGAGACGAGTTATGATTATTATCCAATTTTATAATTATTGGATTATTTTCTATATTTAAATTATAAAGTTGATAGTTATAAAATAATAAGGATTTTATATGATTTGAATTAGGTAAGTAATATTTTAAATATTACTATTGCTATTTTGGAAAAATGAAGAAATTAAGTAAATTATTTCTAATTATTTGATTTGGGCATTTTATTGAAAGTAATTTGTAAAAATTGATGAGCAAATAGTATTTTCTATATACATCTAGTGTTGGATTTAATTTGGGTTTTAATTACCATATTATCCCCAATTTTAAGTGAAATTACTAAAATGCCCATAACTCTAATTTTTTGAAAATAAAACCCTAACCCTAAAAATCCTAACCCGTTACCGTTTCCTATCAGAAGCTGCAGCACCCGCAAGCCCCTTTCTCCCCCCCAAAAACGAAAAGCACACACACATAACAGGGGAGGAGAACTTCTGAGAGAGCTGAGGGAAAGAGAGGGGGCTTCACCCACGCCGCCATCGTCCTCACTGCAACTCACCACGAGCTGCCAATCGCGCTCCAGTTCAGCCCGCCACCGCCGCACCATCGGCGCCGTCGAGCTCGCGAGCGTGGAGGAGGCACAGCGCCGCCGGTTTCGTCGGGTTTCCACCGTCGAACCCGTCCCTACCACCGCTGCTAACCACACGCACAGAGAGAGAGGGTGCGCGAAAAAGGAGCCGCCGCGGGGTTGCTGTCGCCGCTGTGAGGCTGGGCTCGCCGCTGTTGAGAGTCGCTGCCTTCCTTCACCATCACCGAAGATCCATCACCGGAGCTGCTGGGCTCGCTGTATACTACTGTTGTGTCACTGGAACTGTCCTGGTGTTTTGCCACTCATTCAGATTCTGCTCTGTTTTGGGTTAGTGCTGTTGCTATTGTTTTGGCTGCCGAAAAACCTCGATGCCGCCACCTCTGCTGCCGGAAATAGCCGCTGAGTCTTCTATGATGGTAAGCTCTAACCCTGCTTCAACTTCTTTACCTGTTAATTTCTCCATGGGCCATGAGAGTTGTTGCTAAGGCTGGTTGTGTCAGGAGTTTACTGCGAGTTGCCGTCGTTCTGGTCACCGGCTGTGAAGTTGGTGTTGCCGGAATCCACCACTGGTGCAGCCGCTACTTGGTTCCCTCGAGTTCGGTAAGCGTTTTGTTCGGAAGAGCCCTTTAAACGCTGTTTTATTATCATAACTGACGTTTTGCAGCGTTAATTGCTATACGATTGAGTTTTGGTTGTTGTATGTTGCGATTAGAGTTGTTGAGACTGTTGCGAAAGTGGCTTGGAACCGAGGTTTTGGTTGTCAGAATTTTGATTGTTGATTTTGGGTTGAGGCAGAAAAGACTCTGTGACGCGTTTGGGCTATGTTTTTGCGTTGAGGTAGAGGCGCTTTCCGAAAACTATAGTTTATTGTTGGAATTATTACATATAGATACTGATGTGAGATATTGTGTATTTGGTGATTGTAATTGCCTTATGTATTTTTTGATTGACTCGGATGATTATGGATGTTGGTTTGGCTGAATTGTTGTGCGGCTTTGTGAAATGTTTTGTTTTGAAGTTGATTCTTTAAAAGATCTGAAATCTGAGTTTAATCCGTTGAGGATTGGTTTGAATTGAGTCAATTATTTTGATGATGTGAAAAGTCGAATACACTTTTGAATTCAGTATGGATTACTTTAATTGACTTGGTTTTGGGACAAATGCCTTGTTATTGAGCCGTTTCTTTAAAGCTTTGGAAATGAGTTAAATCGGTTGATGTTGATTTGATTTTGAAACGGTTTTCTTGAGATATGCCAATGAGGCGACTGTTGGATTTAGCTTGAATTGGAATTGATTTTTTTGGATTTTTGGACTGTTGAAAGGGATTGAGGAACAGTTTAGTTGGGACCCAAACCGGGTGGCAAAGTCCAAGTTTTAGGGGAGATGCTGTCGAAATTTCTATAGAATCCAAGTCCTTATTTAAAATGTTATTTGGAGAATTTTGAGTTTAATGCCTTTCCTATTTATTTCGAGGATTGTGAAATTACGGCTTCTTTTATTACCTTTACTTAGAACAAATTAAGAAAGCAATGAAGTTACGCTTTGAAAGAATTGTTGAAAAGAGAATCATAATTTCTCCTTATTTTCCAAGAAGAACACTATGTCTTTGGGTACAAGTCATTCGAAAGAGAATTTTGCTTTGAGGCTGTTTTAAAAAGGTAAAAACGGGTTTATGTTTTTCTCTATTAAACATAAAGATTGTCCCTTGGAAGAGTTTTCGTGATTTTAAAAGGAATTGGATTTCGATTGATGAGCCTCATTATTTTGACATTTTAAATAAGATTCAAAGTATCTTTTAAACTCTAGTTTAACACAATGAGAATGATTCTCTTGGTAGTTTGAAACGCTTTAGATTTAGTCGTGGAATTGAAGCCGGTTTTGTTAAGTAAAGGAAATGGCTTTGAAAGGAGTAATTGATTTCATGACTCGGTTTGGCTTAGATCCTATTTTATTACTCAAAGCGGAAAGCTAAGGTTTTAATGATTTTAAGTTAATTTGGAAAAATGAGCTATGATATTCTCCCCTAAAGACTTGGGACTCTGCCGAGAAACTTTTGTTATAAAATCCCATTGATGGATGGGTGATTTTGAATACTTTGAAATAAATCCTTAACTTGCCATACTTTGAGTAAATTTGGCTTATGAGCCTGAGATGATTTGAGAAATGAGATATTTAAAGCCAAGGCTGAAAAGAGTTGAAATTTGATTTCAAAGTGAAATGGCTTGAGAAAAGTGATTTGTGGCTTAAATGCCGGTTTTATGAATTTGATGATGTTGAATGGTTGAAGTGCTGTTTTGTTATGAGCTGGAATGGCTGTGTATGATTATGAATATTGGCTAGTTCTGGATTGAACCGTGAGCCGGAATGGCAGTGTATGATATTTATTTATGGCTGATTGCCGAATGAGTTATGAGCCATATGGCTGACTATGAATTATGAATTTAAGCCGGATGGCTAAGATGGATGTTGATCCATGGCTGGGACTGAATGAATATATGCTTGAGATACCTAGGTAGTAGCAAGAGTTGTGGTTCGTCCCACTTGCTCCAGGTCAGGGACTGTGACGCCTGGGTAGTAGCGGTAGTAGTGGTGATTCCACTTGCTCCAGGTTGAGCTTTTAAACACCCGCCTGGGTAGTAGCCGCAGTAGTGGTTATTCCACTGGCTCTGGATTGAGTGGATAGTAGCAATGGGGTTGTAGCTCAAACCTACTTGCTCCGCGATCGGTGTTTCTGTCCATGGTTAGCTAGCAGGATGTATCGGGTTGGCTATATAACCGACAGATGATATCATCAGCCACTAGGGACAGGCATGCATCATATGCATCTATGTGACATTGTTTGGGTGTGCATATTGTACTTAGTTTGCCTATGTGATTAACTGCTAATTGTTCTACTTGCTGTAATTGTTTGTTTGTGCTTGAACTTCCTATCTGTGTTTGCAACTGGGACTCTGTTGGACTGTGGTGATTGGTTGATGGTTGGATTGTTTGGGCCTAGGGCCGTGGTTAGAATGAGATGAACCGATGGTTGATTTCGGTTTTGTGTTTCTGGTTTGGAATAAAATATGAAAGGCTATTTTGTTTCAGCATAGATAAACCGTTTTGAAAGGCTTTTGAGTTTTTGAGAATTGAATGGTTCCTTTTTCAGAAAAGATTTCTGACTTTACTTTTATTGTAAACCATTGTTTTTGAAAAGAGGCATAAGACGGTTATTAATCATTGGTACGGTTTATCTTCCCGTATCCTATTATAGTAATTCCTAAAAACCCTCTACTGAGAACCCTTTCGAGGATGATGTTCTCACCCCCTACATTTTTCCCCTTTCAGGTTATCGCGTAGAAGTCACGAAGAGTTTATTTAGTTGTTGTTGAAATGCTCTGTATTGCTTTAGATTATTACTTGTTGTACCCTCGCCTTTATCTTGATATATTCTGTAAGAGGGATAGGAATTGTATTGGTTAATGCTTGTAATGTTATTTATATATATATATATATATGGATGTATTCTTTATGAGTTTTTGTAAGTTGTATGGTATCTATGGATGTACTTTGTCGAACGAAAGTATTTTTGGGAGCAATTTTGTGGTTTAAAGTTTTAAATAGGCTCATATTTTAGTATTAAATAATATAAGTGTCGTCGTAATGTCTGAGCTATCAGAGTCGCGCAGCCGGAAGCGTGTGCTTTGGTAGTTAGGGTGTTACATTATGGTAGCAGAGCGGTCTTTCCTGTAGAGCCTGAGGAATGGACCGACTATGCTTCAGTTGCATGCTCTGAGTGTTTGTCATGTATTAGGTCTTGTCGAATGACGAGAATTAGAGCTTTATGCACATGACGATCTATTGATTAACGCTGTTAGTCTTGCATTGCATAATTCTTGGTATTATGTTTGGCTTGCTTGATACTAGTGAATTATGTATATGAAAGCACTGATGGGTTATCATAGATGATATACGAGTTTCGGGTAAAGCGAATCGCGGGTTTTGGGAACGTTGGAAACTATTTCTCGAGGCTATTCAGTTGTGTGTCTTGAATTCTATTCTAGTTGACCTGTTCTTTCATGTCCTAACTTGAAGTTCTCATTTGCTACTCCTCTTGAAAAGTAGTTTGATGTTCCACTCTATTCCTCTATTCATATGTATTCTTGTTTGATCCTAAGTGCATATGCTTGTTTGAAATCCTTGTTGTATCTGGCTTTCTCTATTTGAGTTCTTCTTGATTCACGTGTTTTTTGATACAGCTTTGAACTTATCTTATTGCGTTGTACATTTTAACTCCGGATTCCGAGCCCATTCTTAGAGAACTTGTTGATTCAGTTTTTCTCTTATTTAACAGTGATCACAGCCAATTTTGAGATTTTTATAAAAATTGCTGTTGAATAGATACATACTTGTCTATATATGAAACCTTGAAGATTTCTTATACAGTTTAATAACTATTTATTCCTAATATCTTGCCTGTACTTTTACTGTTTTACGGAACTGCATTTACTTTAAATTACAATTTAACTTTCTAGTAATTTTACTATAGTTCCAATGCACATCTTCATTTGATTATGTATTTGGATATTTTTCAAAATTTTGAAAAGAGGATTTACCACTTTTGTCTCGGTTGAGTTTCGTTTGATAAGCTTTATTTAACATATTTTGAACTGAGTTTGATTTAGCATGCTATATGGTTATGCCATTGCTGTTCTTTTGAAAATGTTGGACTCATAACTTTCTCCTTATGAACGGACTAAAGTTTCTCTTAAGCCTTCTATCTCTACGGACGCCATACTTGACTTTGTCTTTAACTAATCTTTTGCACCTTGTGAACATTACCATTGGTTTTGGTTCTCCTTCTCTTGTAAATTTCATCCTTATGTGAGTCAGTTTGATTCGTTTTAAATTAGTGCATTGTTTATCTTCTCATTGTCTCTAACAGAGTTTTAGTCAAAGATTTATTCTTGAGAAGTTACTAATGATTGAGTTGTCTTTTCCTGTGATTTTTGTATCCTTTTGAATCAATTGAAAGCTGGTTTGATGTCCCACGCCTAGTGGATCTTGTTTTAACTATTTTGATTTAAGATTCTTTCTTTTATGGCTTGACTCCTTTTAAGTACATTCTAATCTCCCTGAATATCCTTCTGAGATGGTGATTTCAAGAACACTTGTGAGTCTTGTTTTTGAACTTTTAAGGAAGTTTTGAATTCTCTTTGAAGAAACACTAAACGGAATTTATTTTTTCTGTTGCTTGATTGAGATTGAAACCATTGTTCAATTTTGACGAAGTTAATTTTTAAGTTGGCATGCGTTATTTTAAATGAAGTTTTTGAAAAGTTTCCTTGTTTAGTGGAAAACCGGTTCATTTGTAACGCACCACTTGTTTCCTTTACCAATTTACACGCAAACTTTTACCTCGGATTTTCTCTTCCAAGTAGAGTTTAACTTTCTCTTTCGTCCTTGCTAAGACTTTCATACACGCTTGTTTGAATATGAACTTTGGGAGTTTTCGAACAAGCATTTGATTTCTCTCCTGAGTTTTGTGAATTACTTTTGGTTAAGATTGTGCACTTAACTAACTTTCTAAAATATTTGATGAAAATATTTTAGCTCTTAGCCAAGCCGGTGTGCATCTTGTTTTTAAAACTCTACATAATCTACTTCGGCGTGAAATTGAACTAGAGCAAAGCCACGTTTATGCTTTTGTTACTCTCTTGAAGGATATTTGTTGCTTAACTTTTCTTTTAGACTGCGAGGTGATTTTCCTGCATGTTTTCGATTCTTTTATGAACAATGTACTCGGAAGTGTTTTTAATCGTGCTCTTGAAGTTCTGTGAGCTTTGTCTTGGGTTTGAGAGATTCTTCTCTATAAACTTCATACTTCTTCGACTCAGCTTAAATTTGTTTCAAACTAATGCGCTGATCCTTCTCCTTGTTGATCCTATTGGATTTATTTGATTCAAGGATTATCTTTGAGGTTATCAATTGAATTGTGTCTAGAAAACTTCATTACTTGAGTATCCTTGGTTATCTGGGATTGGATATATTCTCTCAAATCT
This sequence comes from Arachis ipaensis, assembly GCF_059453495.1. NCBI lineage: Eukaryota > Viridiplantae > Streptophyta > Magnoliopsida > Fabales > Fabaceae > Arachis > Arachis ipaensis. The sequence goes on along the minus strand of NC_142439.1, from coordinate 46,238,477 downwards.
ATTATTGCTATCCTTGACATTTGACTCTCCGTTCTAAATCTTGTATCCTTCTGAGTAGACTCGAGAATTGTTTTGATATCACGTGCGACTTGTAGACGTATACGTAACGCGATGCATTAGTTCTTTAAGACGTGATATGTGTATATAGAAGGTGAAGCGGTAGGTGTGTAACGTTATGATGAGTTGTGGGTGTTTTGTCCCTTGCAAACGAGCTTGCGGGTGTTAGGCTTATGATTGGCTATGAGGTTGAAAAGTGCTTGACGGAGTTGGAAAGTTGAAGCCTTGAGGTTGATATGAGATTAGTGTGCGGATGTTAAGCACATCGTCTTAACCCCATCATGTTTTATAGCCTTCGATGCCTTGCTTTACTATTACATGTTTGAACTATGTCATCTTTGCTTTGTGAACGCCTATCTTGATTTGCACCCTATTTTGGCACCTCAAGTTTTTGTGAGGCATTGAGATCATATGACATTGTGCATTGAGCCTGTCTTATAACGTTTGCTTTACAATCACACTCCTGCCTTTGTATCTTTATGCATACGACCATCCAAGTATTTGAAAACAGTATATATGTTTATATGTTGAGATATTTTTCCTTCTTCCTTAAATGTGTTCAAGGGTGAACTATTATGAGATTTCTTTCGATTTGTATCAATTTTTGAGGACGAAAATTTTTATAAGGTGGGTAGAATGTAAGACCCAGAACCTTTGAAAAGTCTTTTTATGATCAAGTCTCAAATCATATGGTTATTTATAGCCTTAATTTCAGAAATTATTTTATTAAAGGTAATTAAGGCAAGTTTTGATTTATTGAATTTGAGACGAGTTATGATTATTATCCAATTTTATAATTATTGGATTATTTTCTATATTTAAATTATAAAGTTGATAGTTATAAAATAATAAGGATTTTATATGATTTGAATTAAGTAAGTAATATTTTAAATATTACTATTGCTATTTTGGAAAAATGAAGAAATTAAGTAAATTATTTCTAATTATTTGATTTGGGCATTTTATTGAAAGTAATTTGTAAAAATTGACGAGCAAATAGTATTTTCTATATACATCTAGTGTTGGATTTAATTTGGGTTTCAATTACCATATTATCCCCAATTTTAAGTGAAATTACTAAAATGCCCATAACCCTAATTTTTTGAAAATGAAACCCTAACCCTAAAAATCCTAACCCGTTACCGTTTCCCATCAGAAGCTGCAGCAGCAGCCGCAAGCCCCTTTCTCCCCCCAAAAATGAAAAGCGCACACACATAACAGGGGAGGAGAACTTCTGAGAGAGCTGAGGGAAAGAGAGGAGGCTTCACCCACGCCGCCATCGTCCTCACTGCAACTCACCACGAGCCGCCAATCGCGCTCCAGTTCAGCCCGCCACCGCCGCACCATCGGTGCCGTCGAGCTCGTGAGCGTGGAGGAGGCACAGCGCCGCTGGTTTCGTCGGGTTTCCGCCGTCGAACCCGTCCCTACCACCGATGCTGACCACATGCATAGAGAGAGAGGGTGCGCGAAAAAGGAGCCGCCGCGGGGTTGCTGTCGCCGCTGCGAGGCTGAGCTCGCCGTTATTGAGGGTCACTGCCTTCTTCCACCATCACCGAAGATCCATCACCGGAGCTACTGGGCTCGCCGTATGCTACTGTTGTGTCGCCGGAACTGTCTTGGGATTTTGCCACTCATTCAGATTCTGCTCTGTTTTAGGTTAGTGCTGTTGCTATTGTTTTGGCTGCCAGAAAACCTCGATGCCGCCACCTCTGCTGCCGAAAACAGCCGTTGAGTCTTCTATGATGGTAAGCTCTAACCCTGCTTCAACTTCTTTACCTGTTAATTTCTCCATGGGCCATGATAGTTGTTGCTAAAGCTGGTTGTGTCAGGAGTTTACCACGAGTTGCCGTCGTTCTGGTCACCGGCTGTGAAGTTGGTGTTGCCGGAATCCACCACTGGTGCAGCCGCTACTTGGTTCCCTCGAGCTCGGTAAGCGTTTTGTTTGGAAGAGCTCTTTAATCGCTGTTTTATTATCATAACTGACATTTTGCGACGTTAATTGCTATACGATTGAGTTTCGGTTGTTGTATGTTGCGATTAGAGTTGTTGAGACTGTTGCGAAAGTGGCACCAAGGTTTTGGTTGCCGGGATTTCGATTGTTGATTTCAGGTTGAGGCGGAAAAGACTCTGTGACGCGTTTGGGCTATGGTTTTGCGTTGAGGTAGGGGCGCTTTCCGAAAACTATAGTTAATTGTTGGAATTATTACATATGGATACTGATGTGAGATATTGTGTATTTGGTGATTGTAATTGCCCTATGTATTTTTTGATTGACTCGGATGATTATGGATGTTGGTTTGGCTGAATTGTTGTGCGGCTTTGTGAAATGTAATGTTTTGAAGTTGATTCTTTAAAAAATTTGAAATCTAAGCTTAATCCGTTGAGGATTGGTTTGAATTGAGTCAATTATTTTGATGATGTGAAAAGTCGATTATACTTTTGAATTCAGCCTGGATTACTTTAATTGACTTGGATTTGGGACAAATGCTTTGTTACTGAGCCGTTTCTTTAAAGATTTGGAAATGAGTTAAATTGGTTGATGTTGATTTGATTTTGAAATGATTTCCTTGAGATATGCCAATGAGGCGACTGTTGGATTTAGCTTGAATTGGAATTGATTTTTTTGGATTTTTGGACTGTTGAAAGGGATTGAGGAACGGTTTAGTTAGGACCCGAACCGGATGGCAAAGTCCAAGTTTTAGGGGAGATGCTGCCGAAATTTCTATAGAATCCGAGTCCTTATTTGAAATGTTATTTGGAGAATTTTGAGTTTAATGCCTTTCCTATTTATTTCGAGGATTGTGAAATTATGGCTTCTTTTATTACCTTTACTTAGAACAATTAAGAAAGCAATAAAGTTACGCTTTGAAAGAATTGTTGAAAAGAGAATCATGATTTCTCTTTATTTTCCAAGAAGAACATTATGTCTTTGGGTACAAGTCATTCGAAAGAGAATTTTTCTTTGAGGCTGTTTTAAAAAGGTGAAAATGGGTTTATGTTTTTCTCTATTAAACATAAAGATTATCCCTTGGAAGAGTTTTCGTGATTTTAAAAGGAATTGGATTTCGATTGATGAGCCTCATTATTTTGACGTTTTAAATAAGATTCAAAGTATCTTTTAAACTCTAGTTTAACACAATGAAAATGATTCTCTTGGTAGTTTGAAACGCTTTAGATTTAGTTGTGGAATTGAAGCCGGTTTTGTTAAGTAAAGGAAATGGCTTTGAAAGGAGTAATTGATTTCATGACTCGGTTTGGCTTAGATCCTATTTTATTACTCAAAGCAGAAAGCTAAGGTTTTAATGATTTTAAGTTAATTTGGAAAAATGAGCTATGATATTCTCCCCTAAAGACTTGGGACTCTGCCGAGAAACTTTTGTTATAAAATCCCATTGATGGATGGGTGATTTTGAATACTTTGAAATAAATCCTTAACTTGCCATGGTTTTGGAAGTTTTGGAAAGAGAATGCCGAGAGTGGCTTTGTTTTAAACAAGGAACTCACTTTGAGTAAATTTGGCTTATGAGCCTGAGATGATTTGAGAAATGAGATCTTTAAAGCCAAAGCTGAAAAGAGTTGAAATTTGATTTCAAAGTGAAATGGCTTGAGAAAAGTGATTTGTGGCTTAAATGCCGGTTTTATGAATTTGATGATGTTGAATGGTTGAAGTGCTGTTTTGTTATGAGCCGGAATGGCTGTGTATGATTATGAATATTGGCTGGTTCTGGATTGAACCGTGAGCCGAAATGGCTGTGTATGATATTGATTTATGGCTGATTACCGAACGAGTTATGGGCCGTATGGCTAACTATGAATTATGAATTTAAGCCGGATGGCTGAGATGGATGTTGATCCATGGCCGGGACTGAATGAATATATGCTTGAGATACCTGGGTAGTAGCAATAGTTATGGTTTGTCCCACTTGCTCCAGGTCAGGGACTGTGATGCCTGGGTAGTAGCGGTAGTAGTGGTGATTCCACTCGCTCCAGGTTGAGCTTTTAAACACCCGCCTGGGTAGTAGCCGCAGTAGTGATTATTCCACTGGCTCTGGGTTGAGCGGGTAGTAGCAATGGGGTTGTAGCTCAAACCTACTTGCTCCCCGATGGGTGTTTCTGTCCATGGTTAGCTACCAGGACGTGTCGGGTTGGCTATATAACCGACAGATGATATCATCAGCCACTAGGGACAGGCATGCATCATATGTATCTATGTGACATTGTTTGGGTGTGCATATTGTACTTGGTTTTCCTATGTGATTAACTGCTAATTGTTCTACTTGCTGTAATTATTTGTTTGTGCTTGAACTTCCTATCTGTGTTTGCAACTGGGACTCTGTTGGACTGTGGTGATTAGTTGATGGTTGGATTGTTTGGGCCTAGGGCCGTGGTTAGAATGAGATGAACCGATGGTTGATTTCGGTTTTGTGTTTCTGGTTTGGAATAAAATATGAAAGGCTATTTTGTTTTAGCATAGATAAACTGTTTTGAAAGGCTTTTAAGTTTTTGAGAATTGAATGGTTCCTCTTTCAGAAAAGATTTTCGACTTTACTTTTATTGTAAACCGTTGTTTTTGAAAAGAGGCATAAGACGGTTATTAATCACTAGTACGGTTTATCTTCACGTATCCTATTACAGTAATTCCTAAAAACCCTCTACTGAGAACCCTTTCGAGGATGATGTTCTCACCCCCTACATTTTTCCCCTTTCAGGATATGGCGCAGAAGTCACGAAGAGTTTATTTAGTTGTTGTTGAAATGCTCTGTATTGCTTCAGATTATTACTTGTTGTACCCTCGCCTTTATCTTGATATATTCTGTAAGAGGGATAGGAATTGTATTGGTTAATGCTTGTAATGTTATATATATATATATATATATATATATATATATATATATATATATATATATATATATATATATATATATATATATGGATGTATTCTATATGAGTTTTTGTAAGTTGTATGGTATCTATGGATGTACTTTGTCTAACGAAAGTATTTTTGGGAGCAATTTTCTGGTTTAAAGTTTTAAATAGGCTCATATTTTAGTATTAAATAGTATAAGTGTCGTCGTAATGTCCGAGCTATCAGAGTCACACAGCCGGAAGCGTGAGCTTTGGTAGTTAGGGTGTTACAGGGATTGTTCGAGTATTGGACAACTGACGGTTTATTTTGTTGCTTAGATTAGGAAAAATTTTTCTTTTTGGGTTAGAGTCTTCTATTATTATTTTTGGTTGAATTACTTTTAAATCCTTATTTTCTCTTTTTAATTGTTTTCGAAAATTTTTATTAGCTAAAAATTGAGTTTTTTTTTGTTTGAGTTTAGTTTCATATTTTAAGTTTGGTGTCAATTGCATGTTTTTATTTTCTTTTAAATTTTCGAATTTGTGTTCATTGTTCTTTCTTAATCTTCAAGTTATTCTTGTTTATTTTCCTTGTTTGATCTTTAGTTTTTCTTGTTCTGTGTCTTTTCTTGTTTTTCTTGTGCTTTTTCAAAATATCAGTTTTCAAAAAAATCTTTATTTATTAAATACCTTATTAAAACACGTTAAATTTATAGCTCAATTGGCTAGAGCGTTGTGCTTATGTTCTTTTTAAAATTTTTTTCAAAAATAATTTTTCTTTGAATAAATCTTGTGCCAAACTTTAAGTTTGGTGTTTTCTTGTTGATTTTTCTTTAGTTTTCGAAAAATTTTATTTTGGTTTTCAAAAAAATTTTAAGTTTGGTGTTCTATCTTCATGTTCTTGTTGTTCTTGTGAGTCTTCAAGGTGTTCTTGAGTCTTCCTTGTGTTTTGATCTTAAAATTTTTAAGTTTGGTGTTCCTTGGTGTTTTTCCTCCAAAATTTTCAAAAATAAGGTGCATTAGATCTAAAAATTTTAAGTTGTGTGTCTTTTATGTGTTTTTCTCTTTCATCATAAAATTGAAGAATAAAAAAAATATCTTTTCTAACTATTTTTAAGCAAATATTTCGAAATTTTTCATAAAAATTCAGATTTTAATTTCAAAATTTTATCTTATCATATCTTAGTTGTCAAGTTTTTAAAAAAAACATATCTTTTTCAAAACCTCCTAACCACTTTTTCTCTCTCTTCATTTTTCGAAAATCCTCACCCATTTTTCATTTCATTTTATTTTTTTTTTCTAATTTCCGTTTTCTAAAAAAAATAATATAAATATATTTTACTTGCAATTCACATCATCTCCCTTTTTCCGTCATGGATCTAAGTGGAAATGAACAGTCCAGAAGGACTCTGGGGTCATATGCTAACCCCACTGCTGCTGCATATGGGAGTAGTATCTGTATACCCTCCATCAAAGCAGGCAGTTTTGAGTTAAATTCTCAGCTCATTGTCATGGTGCAGCTAAACTGCCAGTATTCCGGTCTTCCACAGGAAGAACCTACTGAGTTTCTGGCACAATTCTTGCAAATTGCTGACACAGTACGTGACAAGGAGGTAGACCAGGATGTATACAAACTATTACTGTTTCCATTTGCTGTAAAAGATTAAGCTAAAAGGTGGTTAAATAACCAACCCACAGCAAGCATAAGGACATGGAAACAGTTATCTGACAAATTCCTGAATCAATATTTCCCTCCAAAAAGGATGACACAACTCATGCTGGATATCCAAGGCTTTAAACAAGAGGATGATGAATCTCTTTATAATGCCTGGGAAAGGTACAGAGGGATGCTAAGGAAATGCCCCTCTGAAATATTTTCAGAGTGGGTGCAGTTAGACATCTTCTACTATGGGCTTACAGAAGGAGCTCAGATGTCCCTAGACCACTCAGCTGGTGGATCTATACACATGAGGAAAACTATTGAAGAGGCTCAAGAGCTTATTGATATAGTTGCCAGAAACCAGCATCTGTACATAAGTAATGAGTCCTCCATAAAAGAAGAAGCCAAAGCAGTATCTACTGAACTTGGTCCTCTAGAACAAGTTGCTGAACTCAATCAACAATTGTGCTTTCTAACAAAACAGCTAGCAGAATTCAAAGAGATGCTACAAGACACTAAAAATGCTAATAAAAATATGGAGGCACAATTGAATTAGACAAAACAGCAGTTATCAAAGCAGATAACAGAAGAGTGCCAGGAAGTTCAATTAAGAAGTGGAAAAACATTAAATACCTCGCTTCAGAGCAACAGAAAGCCAAGGAAAGAACAACTGACAGAGGATGAGCAAAATATCATCCAAAATCCCTCTCAGGACAGTAAGAGCCCAGAGAGGAATGATTTTGGCGCTCAAACGCCAAAAAAAGATGGAGAGCTGGTGTTAAACGCCCAACCCATGCTCAGTTCTGGCGTTCAAATGCCACAAACAAGCAAGGAGTTGGCGTTAAACGCCCAAAAGAAGCTCAGTTCTGGCGTTCAAACGCCAGGAACAGGTAAGGAGTTGGCGTCCAATGCCAATCCATCTTCCACCCCTGGCATTCAAATTCTAGTGAGGGATCAGACACACACAAGTGCTGATAACAACCCCTCTAAAAAGGCTTCTCCAACCACCTCTGTAGGAAATAAACCTGCAGCAACCAAGGTTGAAGAATACAAAGCCAAAATGTCTTATCCTCAAAAACTCCGCCAAGAGGAGCAGGATAGGCAATTTGCTCGCTTTGCAGACTATCTCAGGACTCTTGAAATAAAGATTCCGTTTGCAGAGGCACTTGAGCAAATACCTTCTTATGCCAAGTTCATGAAAGAGATCTTGAGTCATAAGAAGGATTGGAGAGAAACTGAAAGAGTTCTCCTCACTGAAGAATACAGTGCAGTCATTCTGAAAAGCTTCCCAGAAAAGCTTAAAGATCCCGGGAGCTTCATGATACCATGCACATTAGAGGGTAATTGCATCAAGACAGCTTTATGTGATATTGGGGCAAGTATCAATCTAATACCTGCATCCACTATCAGAAAGCTTAGTTTAATTGAAGAAGTCAAACCAACCCGGATATGTCTCCAACTTGCTGATGGCTCTATTAAATACCCATCAGGCGTGATTGAAGACATGATTGTCAGGGTTAGGCCATTCGCCTTCCCCACTGACTTTGTAGTGCTGGAAATGGAGGAGCACAAGAGTGCTACTCTCATTCTAGGAAGACCTTTCCTAGCAACTGGACGAACTCACATTGATGTCCAAAAGGGGGAAATAACCCTGAGAGTCAATGAGGATGAGTTTAAGTTGAATGCTGTCAAAGCCATTCAGCATTCAGACACACCAAAAGACTGCATGAAAGTTGATCTTATTGACTCTTTAGTAGAGGAGATCAACATGGCTACGAGTCTCGAATCAGAGCTGGAAGACATCTTTAAAGATGTTCAGCCTGATCTGGAGGAATCAGAGGAATTGAAAGAGCCTCTGGAAATTCCTCAGGAAAAGGAAAAACCTCCTAAACCCGAGCTCAAACCATTACCACCATCCTTGAAATATGCATTTCTGGGAGAAGGTGACACTTTTCCAGTGATCATAAGCTCTGCTTTGAATTCACAAGAAGAGGAAGCACTACTTCAAGTGCTAAGGACACACAAGACAGCTCTTGGGTGGTCCATAAGTGACCTTAAGGGCATAAGCCCAGCTAGATGCATGCATAAGATCCTATTGAAGGATGATGCTAAGCCAGTGGTTCAACCACAGAGGCGGTTAAATCCAGCCATGAAGGAAGTAGTGCAGAAAGAGGTCACCAAGTTACTGGAGGTTGGGATTATTTATCCTATTTCTGATAGCCCCTGGGTGAGCCCTGTTCAAGTTGTCCCCAAAAAGGGAGGCATGACAGTGGTTCATAATGAAAAAAATGAACTGGTTCCTACAAGAACAGTTACAGGGTGGCACATGTGTATTGACTACAGAAGGCTCAATACAGCCACCAGAAAGGATCATTTTCCTTTACCATTCATAGACCAGATGCTAGAGAGACTAGCAGGTCATAATTTTTACTACTTTTTGGATGGCTATTCAGGTTACAACCAAATTGCAGTAGATCCCTAGGATCAAGAGAAAACTGCATTCACATGTCCATCTGGAGTATTTGCCTACAGAAAGATGCCATTTGGGCTGTGTAATGCACCTGCAACCTTTTAGAGATGCATGCTCTCTATTTTCTCTGATATGGTGGAAAAATTTATGGAAGTCTTCATGGATGAATTCTCAGTATATGGAGACTCATTCAGCTCTTGTCTTGATCACCTGACACTAGTTCTGAAAAGATGCCAAGAGACTAACCTGGTTTTAAACTGGGAAAAATGTCACTTTATGGTGACTGAAAGGATTGTCCTTGGGCATAAAATTTCAAACAAGGGAATAGAGGTGGATCAAGCTAAAGTGGAAGTAATTGAAAAATTACCTCCACCTGCTAATATTAAGGCAATTAGAAGCTTTCTGGGCCATGTAGGATTCTATAGGAGGTTTATAAAGGATTTTTCAAAAATCGCAAAACCTCTGAGCAATCTGCTAGCTGCTGACACGCCATTTGTGTTTGACACAGAGTGTCTGCAGGCGTTTGAAACCTTGAAAGCTAAGCTCGTCACAGCACCATTTCCGCACCAGACTGGACATTACCATTCGAATTAATGTGTGATGCCAGTGACCAAGCCATTGGTGCAGTATTGGGGCAGAGGCACGACAAGCTCCTGCATGTCATTTATTATGCTAGCCGTGTTTTAAATGATGCCCAGAAAAATTACACAACCACAGAAAAGGAATTGCTTGCAGTGGTTTATGCCATTGACAAGTTTAGATCATACTTAGTAGGATCAAAAGTGATTGTGTACACTGACTATGCTGCTCTTAAATATCTATTTACAAAGCAGGATTCAAAACCCAGGCTCATAAGATGGGTGTTGCTTCTGCAAGAGTTTGATATAGAAATAAGAGACAGAAAAGGGATAGAAAACCATGTGGCTGATCATCTGTCCCGGATAGAGCCAGTAGAAGAGGCGTCCTTTCCCTCTATTGAAATCTCTGAAACCTTTCCGAATGAGCATTTGTTTGCCATTCAGGAAACACCATGGTTTGCAGACATTGCAAACTATAAAGCTGCAAGGTTCATACCCAAGGAGTACAGCAGGCAACAAAAGAAAAAATTAATTATTGATGCAAAGTACTACTTGTGGGATGAACCCTATCTCTTTAAGAGATGTGCAGACAGAATAATCAGAAGGTGTGTGCCTAGAGAAGAAGCACAGAAGATCTTATGGCATTGCCATGGGTCACAATATGGAGGTCATTTCGGAGGCGAGCGAACAGCCACCAAGGTCCTCCAATGTGGTTTCTACTGGCCTACCCTTTATAAAGATTCCCGAGAGTTTGTACGTAACTGTGATAGTTGCCAGCGAGCTGGTAATCTGCCTCATGGTTACGCCATGCCTCAACAAGGGATCTTGGAGATTGATTTATTTGATCTATGGGGCATTGACTTCATGGGACCTTTCCCACCATCACAGTCAAACACTTAGATTCTGGTTGCAGTTGACTATGTATCTAAAAGGGTAGAGGCCATTGCCACACCCACTAATGATACTAAGACAGTGCTGAAGTTCCTCCAGAAACATATCTTCAGCAGGTTTGGTGTCCCTAGAGTACTAATCAGTGATGGGGGCACTCACTTCTGCAACAAATAGCTTTACTCTGCCATGGTCCGGTATGGAATTAGCCACAAAGTGGCAACTCCATATCATCCAGAGACAAATGGGCAAGCTGAAGTCTCTAACAGAGAACTGAAAAGAATCCTGGAATGGACTGTAAGTACCAGTAGAAAGGATTGGGCAAGAAGCTTGGATGATGCTCTGTGGGCTTACAGAACAGTATTCAAGACTCCTATAGGGACCTCTCCATACCAGCTTGTGTATGGTAAGGCCTGTCATCTGCCCGTGGAACTGGAATACAAAGCCTACTGGGCAACCAGATTCCTAAACTTTGATGCCAAATTAGCTGGAGAAAAAAGATTGCTCCAGCTGAATGAGCTAGAGGACTTCAGACTCACTGCTTTCAAAAATGCCAAGCTCTACAAAGAGAAAGAAAAAAGATGGCATGACAAAAAGCTGTCATCTAGAGTCTTTGAACCAAGATAGAAGGTTCTTCTATTTAAATCTAGGCTCAGGCTATTCCCCGGGAAACTGAAATCCCGGTGGAGGGGACCATTTGTGATTACAAGTGTGTCACCATATGGCTATGTGGAGCTTCAAGACATTGATTCTAATAAGAAGTTCATTGTTAATGGACAGAGAATCAAACATTATCTTGAAGGCAATGTTGAGCAAGAATGCTCAAGGCTGAGGCTAGATTAAAAAGCTCAGCAAGATCCAGCTAAAGACAATAAAGAAGCGCTTGCTGGGAGGCAACCTAGCCATTAGCAAAACTCTTTCTGTTATTTTATTTTATTCTATTCTTTATTTTATTTATTTTTGAAGCATATAAGTTCAATATTAACAAGGTAAAGAATCAATTGCATAAGTTTACAGGGATACAGAAGGATTCAGAGCACAAAACAGGAAAAAGGAGCTCACTGGCAAGAAAACGCCAGTAAGAAGCACAATTGAGCGTTAAACGCCCAAAAGGAGCATCTACTGGGCGTTTAACGCCAGTAGAGGTAGCCATCTGGGCATTAAACGCCAGATTTACAGCATCCTGGGCATTCAGAAAAACGCCAAGTGACAAAGGAGTTTCTGGCTTTTAACGCCAGCTGAAAGCAACAGATGAGCGTTAAACGCCCAGACCAAGCACCAGTTGGGCGTTAAACGCCCAAAACATGCAGCAGTTGGGCGTTTAACGCCAGGATTGTGGGGAGTAGGCAATTTCGTTTTCAATTCAAATTTTTTCCATTTTCTATGTTTCAATTCATGATTTCTTGCACAAACATGTTACTAATCCTAATTTTTCAAATCCTTTTTCAAAAGATATCAAATGTATCTTAATTCATAAACCCTTTTTTTATCCTCTTCAAATTATTTTCAAATCCTTTTCAAAACAAATCTATCTCTTTTCCTTCTAAAATCTTTTCAACTCATCAATATCTTTTTCAAATCTTCATAACATCTTTTTCAAAACAAAGCTATCTTCTTCAAATATTTTCCATATTATTCATATCTTTTAAAATTTTAAAGTGCATCCTTTTCCTATCATACTTATCTTTTACAAATCATATCTTTTATCATATCTTCTTCAAAATTTTCGAAAACCCACCCCCCTTCCCTTTAAATCCTAGTTTGGCCTCCCCCCCACCTCTACAATTTAGACTTGGCTCTCCTCATATCCCACTCCTTTCTTTTCTTTTACTTGAGGACAAGCAAACCTCTAAGTTTGGTGTGTTTATCCGTGATCACTAAGCCAATACCCACTAAGATCATGGCTCTTAAGGGAAAACAAACCAACTCAAGAGGCAATAAAGAGAATATTCCAAAACCACTTTGGAATCAAGGGAAGTTCTTAACCAAAGAACATTCAGACCATTACTACAAAATAATGGGTCTAAGGTTAGTGATCCCGGAAGTTAAATTCGATCTGAAAGAAGATGAATATCCGGAGATCCAAGAGCAAATTCGAAACAGGAGCTGGGAAGTCCTAGCTAATCCTGAAACAAAGGTGGGAAGAAACATGGTTCAGGAATTCTACGCAAATATGTGGCAGACGGACAGGCAGAGAATAGCGGGAACTGCATTCTATGACTATAGAACTCTGGTCAGAGGGAAGATTGTTCACACCCACCCTGACAAAATAAGGGAGATCTTCAAGCTACCTCAACTGCAAGATGACCCAGACTCCTTTAATAGGAGAATGATGAGATCAAACCTGAACTTGGACAAGATCCTAGAGGACATATGTCTCCCTGGAGCTAAACGGACAACCAACACAAAGGGTGCCCCGAACCAACTCAAAAGAGGAGATCTCAAACCAGTCGCCAGAGGCTGGCTGGACTTCATTGGGTGCTCTATATTGCCCACTAGCAACCACTCTGAGGTCACCATCAGAAGAGCAGTGATGATTCATTGCATTATGCTGGAAAAGGAAGTGGAAGTTCATCAGCTGATTGCTTGTGAGCTTTACAAGATTGCAAACAAGAACTCCAAAGATGCCAGATGGGCTTATCTAAGCTTGGTCTCTCTGTTATGTAAAGATGCTGGGATAAAAATGGGAGTAGATGAGTACATCCCAGTTGAGCTACCAATCACCAAAAAGTCTATGGAAGGACAACAAGTGCAGGACGAACCCATCAAGAGGAGAGCACAGGAGTTCCTCCTGGAAATCCCTCAAATTGAATACTGGGAGCGCCTAGAAGCATCTGTCACCAAGTTGCAAGAAGCTGTGGATCAACTGAAGAAAGAACAGCAAAATCAAAATAGCATGCTCTGCAAACTGCTTAGAGAACAAGAAGAGCAAGGGCGTGAACTGAAGGAACAGAAGCGCCAGAAGCTATCTCTTGAAGGGCCAAGCACTCCACAGACTAAAGAGGCATCCACCTCCCAAATTCAAGGTTGTTGAGTTCTAATCTTAGCCTTAACTCTGTGATAATTGTTCTTATTAGAAATTTACCTTAGAAGTTATATATGAGTAGTAGTAATTAGTATCTCTATTTTGATTTTATCTCCAATTAAGCTATAATTTATTTTTCTCATCATCATCAAACATGAATAAAATAGCAGATTTTTAGAATAAGGAGGCAATATTTTTTCGAGTTCTTAATAAGGAAAATTCTAATTATCTATATGTGGTGGCAATGCTTTTTGTCTTCTGAATGAATGCCTAAATAGTGCATGTTTTTGATATTGAATTTTATGAATGTTAAAATTGTTGGCTCCTGAAAGAATGATGAACAAGAGAAATGTTATTGATGATCTGAAAAATCATGAAATTGATTCTTGAAGCAAGAAAAAGCAGCAAAAAAAAAAGAAGAAGAAGGAGCAGTAGAAAAAGCCAGTAGCCCTTAAAACCAAAAGGCAAGGGTAAAAAGGATCCAAGGCTTTGAGCATTAATGGATAGGAGGGTCTAAAAGGAATAAAATCCTGGCCTAAGCGGCTAAACTAAGCTGTCCCTAACCATGTGCTTGTGGCGTGAAGGTGTCAAGTGAAAACTTGAGACTGAGCGGTTAAAGTCGAGGTCCAAAGCAAAAACTACTTAAGAACTCTGGACACCTCTAATTAGAGACTTTAGCAAAGCTAAGTCACAATCTAAAAAGCTTCACCCAGTTATGTGTCTGTGGCATTTATGTATCCGGTGGTAATACTGGAAAACAAAGTGCTTAGGGCCACGGCCAAGACTCATAAAGTAGCTGTGTTCAAGGATCAACATACTAAACTAGGAGAATCAATAATACTATCTGAATTCTGAGTTCCTATGGATGCCAATCATTCTGAATTTCAAAGGATAAAGTGAAATGCCAAAACTGTTCGGAAGCAAAATGCTACTAGTCCCACTCATTTGATTAGAATCTGAGCTTCACTTAAAACTCTGAGATATTATTGCTTCTTGATTTCTTTTCATCCTATTTTATTTGTCTTGTTGCTTGGGGACAAGCAACAGTTTAAGTTTGGTGTTGTGATGAGCGGATATTTTATACGCTTTTTTAGGGTAATTTCATGTAGTTTTTAGCATATTTTAGTTGGTTTTTAGTATATTTTTATTAGTTTCTAGGCAAAATTCATATTTCTGGACTTTATTATGAGCTTATGTGTTTTTCTATGATTTCAGGTATTTTCTGCCTGTAATTGAGGGTGTTGAGCAAAAATCTGATTCAGGCTGAAAAAGGACTGCAGATGTTATTGAATTCTGACCTCCCTGCACTCGAAATGGATTTTCTGGTGCTAAAAGAGTCCAAATGGCACGATCTTAATTGCGTTGGAAAGTAGACATCCAGGGCTTTCCAGAAATATATAATAGTCCATACTTTACTCAAGGATAAATGACGTAAACTGGCGTTCAACGCCAGTTACATGTTGCATTCTGGCGTTAAACGCCAGAAACAGGTTACAAGTTGGAGTTAAACGCCAGAAACAGGTTACAACCTGGCGTTTAACTCTGGAAACAGCCTAGGCACATGTAAAGCTCAAGTCTCAGCCCCAGCACACACCAAGTGGGCTCCAGAAGTGGATTTCTGCACTATCTATCTTAGTTTACTCATTTTCTGTAAACCTAGGTTACTAGTTTAGTATTTAAACAACTTTTAGAGATTTATTTTGTATCTCATGACATTTTTAGATTTGAACTTTGTACTCTTTGACGGAATGAGTCTCTAAACTCCATTGTTAGGGGTGAGGAGCTCTACTGTGTCTCGATGAATTAATACAATTATTTCTGTTTTCTATTCAAACACGCTTGTTTCTATCTAAGATGTTCATTCGCACTTCAATATGATGAATGTGATGATCCGTGACACTCATCACCATTTTCAATATATGAACGCATGCCTGACAACCACTCCCATTCTACCTTCGATTGAATGAGTATCTCTTGGATTCCTTAATCAGAATTTTTGTGGTATAAGCTAGAATCCATTGGCAGCACTCTTGAGAATCCGGAAAGTCTAAACCTTGTCTGTGGTATTCCGAGTAGGATTCAAGGATTGAATGACTGTGACGAGCTTTAAACTCACAAGGGTTGGGCGTAGTGACAGACGCAAAAGGATCAATGGATCCTATTCCAGCATGAGTGAGAACCGACAGATGATTAGCCATGCAGTGACAGCGCACCTGGACCATTTTCACTGAGAGGACAGATGGTAGCCATTGATAATGGTGATCCACCAACACACAGCTTGCCATAGGAGGAACCTTGCGTGCGTGAAGAAGAAGCCAGGGGGAAAGCAGAGATTCAGAAGACAAAGCATCTCCAAAACTCCAACATATTCTCCATTACTGCATAACAAGTATTTAATTCTTGCTCTTTTATTTTTCTCAATCCAAACTGATAATTATAATTGATATCCTGACTAAGAATTACAAGATAACCATAGATTGATTCAAGCCAACAATCTCTGTGGGATTCGACCCTTACTCACGTAAGGTATTACTTGGACGACCCAGTGCACTTGCTGATTAGTGGTACGAGTTGTGAAAAGTGTGATTTACAATTCGTGCACCAACCTCTCCCATTCAAATGAACATATCTTGAGCTACAAAGCTCTAAATGAAGTGATTCCTGTGCCATTAGAAAGTACACATCCAGCACTTTCCAACCACATATAACACTATATAGTGGACACTGGAATTGAGGAGGATATTAACCTCAAAAACATGAAGGAGCAGAACACGTCCCTGTAGAGATACCATCCTGACCTCTTCATCTTCAAAGGAACATAACTTGAGTTGTAGATGTTCAAATGATGTGATTTTAGTGGCGTTGGAAAGTGGACATCTAGATCTTTCCAATGATCTATAACAATTTAGTGGATTTTAAATATGGAGGTGACAAAGATAATTCTTTCAGCGTCACAAGCTGGACATGTCTATGGGCGTGGCACGCCAAACATGGGCGTGGCACGCCAATTTTACTTTCACAAGGGGTGTGGCATGCCAAGAATGGGCGTGGCACACTAGTTTCAATACACAAGGGGTGTGGCACGCCAAGAAGGGGCGTGGCATGGCAAGAATGGGAGTGGCATGCCGGGGTATTTGACAGACTAACCTCTTCACCTTCAACTGGGCATAACTTGAGCTACGAAGGTCCAAATGAGTTAATTCTAGTGGCATTAGAAAGCTGACATCCAAGGATTTCCAAATATCTATAATACTTTATAGTGGACATTCATTTTGAGGCCCAAACAACTCCATCCCTTCAGCATTGCAAAGTGGGTCATACTCTAGTGAGAAATTTCTATTGGGCGTGGCACTTGAAACCACACGCCAACATCTCTTTGCAGCCCTAACCTTCAACCAAGCCCACTTCAACTCTCATTCAAGCCACAATTGTTAATCAATCAAGGCCACAAGAAGCATCTAGAATAGTTCATTTTCACTTCATTGTAATTTGCTTTCGATTTCACATGAGTTTATAATTTAAGATAGCTATAAATAGGACCACCACACACACATTGAGGGATTATTCTGGACAAAATTGGAGGAGGGGTCTTCGGACTCCCTCTTCTCACCCACACTTCTCTCCTCTTCCACTTTCTTACTTGTAAATATTTTAGTTATAAATCACTAACTCTTTCCATTTGGAAAGAAAGCTCTATTGCTATTTGATGGATTAAATTATTTTTATTCTTCTTCTTCTCTTCATCTCTCTTTAATTTACTAGAAGGAATTTTTTTCTTCATGTTAGCATTCAATTATCTTGGAAAAGAGATTGAATGTATTTGGGTTTTATGTGAACCTTGGAAGAGAAATCATAAAACCATGCTTGAAATACTTTCTCACATTGAGTAGATTTAGGTTTTGGGATTAGATAATTGTGACGCTAGATCTACCTGATGCATGAGCATCTTTCCTACATTTTCCTAGTGAATTTGCATTTGAATTGTTAAGTTTAATCAATAATTAAATATGTTTTAGCCACCATGAATGCTACTTTGAGTTTTGTGCAATTTTGTTATTTGAGGTAGCGTTTTGAACGAATTTAACAGAGTTTATGTGAAGAAATGAAGTTACAGAAGGACCAGGAGTGCTTCACAAACTCGCATTGCTTTCTGCCTTCACGGCGCCAAACTTGGGATTCTCCAAGTTTGGTGCCACCCACTCATCCCTCAAGAATACATTGCGGATATGCTCAAGCCAAACTTGAAGATGCTCAAGTTTGGCGCCAGCAAGGATTTTCCTAGGAGTGCTTCACGTGTGACTTCAAGCTAAACTTGACGTTACACAAGTTTGGTGCCACACTCAAAGTTTCTAAGGAGTGCTTGCGGACCACTTCACGCCAAACTTGAAGATGCTCAAGTTTGGCGCCAGCAAAGAGAACCAAGGGGGAGCTTTCGGATCACTTCACACCAAACTTGAAGATGCTCAAGTTTGGTGCCACACTTGAGAATGAAAGTGGCCCCTCTTCATCATACAAGGCCTGTACGAATTAATCTATAATCTTGATTAAACTTTATTTTTTATTTTAAAATAGGAAAATATATTATTGAGTTTCAGGAAATATAATTTACATCAATTAGGATTAGATATAAAAGGGAAAAAATTCAGCCATTCGGGCTCTTCTCTTCTCTTCTACTCATTCCACAATTTACAGTTTTTCTGAATCCTAGTTTTCTCTCTGAATCATGAGCAGCTAAAGCTCCACTGTTAAGGTTAGGAGCTCTGTCTATTGTATGGATTGATACTATTATTTTTCTATTTAAATTTATGTACTGATTTCTATTTCAATAATTGTTTTCGTTCTTTATCTTATGAATCTGGGTGGAACGGAAGTATGACCCTTGTTCTAATTGAGTTCGTGTCTAACATGGAAAAGCTCTTTACTTGAACAACAACTTGAAAACAATTTCTCCTAAATTTCTAATTATCTAGACTTAACGGGATACGTGACATATAATCCTCTTATATTTAATTTGGATAATTAGGGTTTCTGTGGAATATAAACTAGAATTGAACTTCACCCTCTAATTGGAATTAAGTGACCAAGGAATTGGCGGTTGATGAAGGTTAGAGGAGACTAAAAAGGTCTAAGGAATTAGGGTTTAGTCACATTTAGTTTGCCATGAAATGAATCCTGCATGATTAAGATAGTTAGTAAGAAAAGTTAATCCGGAAGATAGATATCTCTGAAGCCTTAACTGTTTTCTCCATATATTTCACAAACAACTTACTGCATGCTTTCTGATTCTCTGAATTACTGTTTGATGCAATTTGAACTCTCAACACCATTTTCTGTTTGTCTAAATAAGTAAATTAATCAACCATTGTTTCTTAGTCCATCAATCCTTGTGGGATCGACCCTTATTAACTTGAGGTACTACTTAGTACGACCCGGTGCACTTGTCGGTTAGTTTGTGGTTATAAATTCTGCACCACTACCCATTACTTGGATCCATGAGGATGTGTGGTATAATCAGGGAATAAGCTTTATCTCTTTTCATGAGCAACTAGACCAAGGAATTGGCTATTGATCAAGATTGGGGAGATTAATTTACCAAGGAATTGGGACTCAATCACTCATGATTGCCAAGACGTCAATGAGTTGCATGATTGAAGATGAGATTAAATCAATTAATCTGGAGAATGCAATATCTCTTGATCCCAATATTTATTTTATCTTTTGTTCTTATATTTACTTTATGGTCATTTATTTTCCAACACTTTACTTTCTTGTACTTTACATTTATGTCATTTACTTTCATGCACTTTATTACTTTCCTTTTACTTTCATGTCATTTACATTTCTTGTTGATTATCTCTCTTTAATATTTGTCTAACTAGAATAATCAATCAACTATTGTTTGCTTAATCCGTTAATCCTCGTGGGATCTGTAACACCCTACTATACAGATTTTTACGCTTAAGTCGTAGAATAGAGGTAGTGTGGTGTTACGGACCTCTAAACAGCAGAATAAATACATAATAGAGGAAAAAGATAATATACTAGGAGCCTTAAACAAAACGGGTAAACAAAAGTCGCAAAATGAAAAGCGCAATGCTCAAGAGATACGATTACTTACGTGCTAAGAAACTTAAAAGATAAAGATAAGAATAAGTAATAGAGTAAAAGAAGGCCAAGTTTACAACATAACTAGCTCCTGACTTAGCCTGCGAAACCAAGGCTGGCCGGAGTATATATATATACATACATAGGTGTCCTAAAATACATCAAAATACCAAAATAACACTACAAGAAAAACACCCATTCAGGTACACTTGAAAAGTGTAGCCAAAAGTGAAAAAAAATGATGCCTTAGGCTACGGCTACGCTTTTTGGGCTATGGCTACGCTTTTTGGGGTGATTCCTATTCGGCCGTTGCCTATTCTCAAAGGCTACGCTTTTCTGCACCAAGGGCTACGCTTTTGGCGTTTAGGAATAGGCTACGCTTTTCAAGTGATGCTGTCCAGGACCAAAGGCTACGCTTTTCAGCTTTCATTCTTCCATAATAGGCTACGCTTTTTAACGCTATTGCATCACTTGTAAAGCGTAGCCACATTGTATACCATGGCTACTTTTTATAAGCGTAGCCTTAGGTCCCTCTTTTTTTTTATATATATACTATAGCTACTGTATATAAGTGTAGCCTTAGGTCTCGATTTTTTTTTTTTGTATAATATAGCTACTGTATATAAGTGTAGCCTTAGGTCTTGTTTTTTTTTTTTCTATATATATATATAATTATCTAATAATTATCAATACAACATAATAGTTAATATGATTACATGTATAATAATTCTGCATTTTTATTTAAATGAGTTGAATATTATAAAATAAAAATAAATACATAATTATACTAAATAATTTCTTTAAATAATATCAAAATAACCATAATATCACTTAAAATTTACTACTACTAATATCAAAGCTGACACTTCTGTTTCTGACTGTGAAAGTAGAGAACTTAAAATGAATATACAAATATACAAGCGAAACAAATTTGCAGAACATGAAAAGTATTTACAATTTCTTTTGAATTCCAGAGACAAGTCATCACAGTTTGAAGACCAGCATCACCAAATGTATCTGCACTACTACTTCCAAATGATATACCAGCAGCATTGTGCTCCTTCTTTGCCTTCCGAATATGCAAAGCTTCAAGATGGCTATGAAGTATTTTATTCTGAAGGAGGTTGATGACATCAATCACACAAGTAATTTGAAAGAAACCAATGCAATAAAATATAAATAATAAAAATAGTTCACACTATGTGGGCTTGCCATAAGGAAGAAACAGTGTTACTGCCTACTATCAAATACAGTTTATGGACATGCTGTTTAAATTGCATTACAATGTGACCCATTATTTCTTTTATATTTTGAGTTGAAGATAAAGAGAAAATACAGAGTTAGGAGGAAGAGGTCATTCAATCACCGACAGTGGCACAGACTACACATTGACAGTGATTAACTAGACTTGCTAACTGTAACTGATCTTAGGTTGCAAACTGCAACCAACACTCACCAAAGATACCAAATAAATAATGAATTCCTCATATACACATCAATGGACCACAATTTTTTAATGTGTTGGGTAGACAACAGTTTAATACTAGACAATAAGAGCAAGTTAGGACACAATAATTCAACAAGAACACTGAAGGATAACTGAATAAGGCATCAGTCAAACTAAACGGGTGAAAAGAAAACCTGCTCATTTATTTCATCATATTTCTTCTCAGCGTCATTTCTTGCCTTCTCAAGCAATTTCTTCTACTCTTCCCACTTAGCCTTCAGTTGACTCTGCAAAACACAAATATGCAAACAGGGTGAATTATCGGTACATCTATCCAGAAAATCAAACAAACCAAAATTCCAGTAAATTGGAAAGAATATATAAAGTAAGTAGACAAAGTGTAAAACAAACTGACAAATGCAACAGTAAACCATGTGGCTTATAGGGAAATCCCAGTGCAAGAAGAAATGAAAAATCCAACTGAACTAGCACTATCAAAGAATCACTAGACACACTGCAAGTTTCACACTGCCAGTATAGCATGAACAAAAACAGCATCCACTTCACCCTGTCATCATAGTTACACATTTACACAATCAAGCCCATAATATCCAAATAACCAATCACATGAAAAAGAAGTTAGCTCTTTTCATTGCCTTGGACACTGTATTATTTAGATGGCATTTGAAATACTAACATCAGAAACATCAGAAAATACTTCTCCAAAAGGACTTTGTACAACAGCAACAAAGGCATACCTTGGGATAACTGGAGCAAGAACAAGTGCAGGATTTTGGGAGAATGCAGCAGTTTCCGAAGCCGCAGCTACCTTGGCAGCATTTTGATTCAAGACAAGAGCTACTGAAATAGCTCCTCCTTCTCCATTCAGGACAGTACAAAATGTTGTGATAACAAAGCAGCATCTTTTTGTAGGTTAAAGATAATAGGAATAATAACTGCAGCACTACCGAGCTTCATAGTATTTTGTTTCCTTTTAATGAACTAAATAGTGCTAATAAGGGAAAAAATTGCTAACATTTCCTATCATTTTATATTAACTTTGCCTATTAAATTAGTTTTCTGTGCAGAAACATTAGACTTGCTTACCGGTCTTTGTATAATTAATGAGTTGTACAGTAACTTCAGTTTGGTTGTCAATCGCCTGTCTGATTTTTTTCACAGTTGCTGAATCTGTTTCAAGTCTTTGAAGAAATCTGAATGACCAAGGAGTATCCAAGTTAAAGATAAACTTGACATAGATAATTTCCAGTTAAATCAACCTCTCGAATGAAATTTTATAATATTCTAAAATAAAATGCAGGATTTTGTGGAAGTGTGGAATATATATGAGGTGTGAACCAACAAAGTGTCAATATAATCAGAAAAGGAAGTTCACCTATGTTTCCATTTCTGTTGTTATTGAACATAGATCAAATTTGATATCTGCCTTTTGCATGTACAAAGCAAATGCTTGCAAGTTATGGATATCTATCATTATGATATGCTGAACTCCAGGATATTGAACCTATTATATACAAAAGAAATCATAATTGAAAAGTTCACTCCCTCTCAATTACAAACACAACATTTTGCAATCTTGATGTTAATATTCTCATCCCAACTATAAGCAGCGTATTGTAGCACTGTCATACCAGAATTATTTACCAATTCAATATCATTTTCTAAAATCAATTCCACTAAATACTCCACAAAATCAGTAGATACAAGGAATATAGGATAACTCGATGTAACATTTGTACCTCAGAAGATGAAGAATCGAAGACCCAACCTCCTTCATCAGTATCTAGAGATGCCAGATTACCTTCTTTATTTAGAACAGGCAAACCATGTCCTATTATACAATAAAGGGGTCAACTTATGATAAGAACAAATAACAAAAGTTCTTTTAATTTTTGGACAGAAATTGCAATAAATTGAAATAGCGAAAAATTGTTGTAACGCATAAGAACATCAGTAGAAATGGAAATTAAGAAGAGAAGAAAAAAATGAATGAAAAATCAAAGGAAAAAATTAATCAAGAAAAAAATTATGGCCTGCTAATCTCTGTTGGGATGCAAAAGATTCCTAATGAACTGAGCCAGCAACTGAAGATAAGAACAAACCTGAATTTTCTGACGTGCTTCCTTGTGCACTTGAAACTGGATTTGGTCCCTCCATATATAATATTTGACATACCTCTAAACAAAAGATAAAGTAAGAGGTAAGACATAAAACAAGAAGAAGCAAGAGTGTAATACTCCAGAATCCCCAATTTTCGGCCGAACTAGCACATAGCAAAGCTGACCTTACAATCTGACTGGGCAGAACAAGTCCTTTTCCATCAACACATCATTTTTCATTATAGTAATCCATTGACTCCTCAGCAGTTGGAAAGAACTGCAGCACATTTAATTTGCCAAATCTAAGTAAAAATGAGCAGCATAAAGAGAAAGATGGAGTAAATGTAAAGTAGGTTCATTAAATTTAGAAGAAAATGTTTACATACTACTCACCTTTAAGAATATGAAATCCATTTTCAAAATACTGTACAGAATCTTCACATGTAAAAAAAACCCTTTCAATTGCAGGAATTCTAAGCTGCAATCTCATTCTTGTAAACTCATCCCTTCGCCTTTCCTAAACACAGCAGCTGAATAGGCAATCAATTAAAACTAGAACCTTAATCATCAGCAATAAATTCTAATCATAAGAGTTGAATCCCAAATCAAATTCAAATAGAAACCCCAATCACAGATTTTTGAAGTCAAACAGGACGCGAGAACATAAATAGCAAGAGAGATAGAGAGAGAGACCTGGTGACCGGAGAGCTGGTGAACTGCAATCCGGCAAACATCTCCGGCTTTCTTGAAAGGTCAAAATTGGCCATAAGAATTAAGAACGTAAAGCAAACAGAACCTTTTTTTCAAACTCTGCAACCAAGATTACGGGCACTGATGTTACAATTTTATAGCCCTTTACAACAATTATAGCAGCATCAACTGCAAATTTTACTGCAGCTAGAATTGCAACCACAAATCCAAACCATGATGGGACAAATAAACTTTTTCTTCAACAAACCATTTAATTTTGTAACAAATTAATTAAATTCATAAATTTAGAAGCAATCCTCCAGCACCGTTGATTACCCTAAACACAGAATTGGGTATTGGATGGAATCAAAACTATTCAAGTGTTTAGAAAATTTTCGTGATCAAATGGTAAAAAAGAATGTCTTGGCCTCAGATGCCGTGAACAAAACACCAAACAAATTACTGGAATCTAATTAACTAAATACAGTTCAATACAAATGTCACCTGAAAAATAAATAAACATCTTAAAATGTCACCCAAACCAAATATGATTTCAGCTCAAAAATGGCGTATCTGGCTCATGCGTTACTCTCAAATTTCAACATTCTAATTGAAATACAAGAAATAAACAAGACCATAGTTGTTGTGTTTGTGATTACAGAGCAGAAACCGGTTACTAAAATCGGAACCCTAAACCCCCCAAATTTCAGAATCAAATGAAAATTAATACATACCTAATCGACGACGTGAGCACAGAGAGGACGACGAGAAGCGCAGAGATCGACGACGGTGTGGGCGGCGCGCAACGATCAGTGCAGGAGGGCGAAGAGGAGCGACGGTCAGTGGTTAGTGGTGAGTGGTGTGTGGTGGTGAGTGGTGACTGGGGTTCGATCTTCGCGATGGTGAGGGTTTTCGATTCGCGGGATGCAGAAGGGTTTTCTGAAAGGGTTTTCTTCGCGCGGTGAATGGTGACTCTTGGAGGGTTTTCTTCTCTGAAAGGTGAAAGGGTGATGACGAGCTGAGTGTGAGCTGAGGGTTTTCTCTCTGAGTGTGAGCTGAGTTTGAGCTGAGGGTTTTCTTCTCTGAACCCTTCACTAAGGAAAGCAAACGTAAGGAAGAAGAAAATAACCCTTCATTCGAGACCACTACAAACAGAAGAAGTAGTGAAAACACCGGTCACTCTTGGTTTTCTTCTTTGAAAGGTGAAAGGTGAAAGGTGAAAGAGTTTTCTTCTCTTGGAAGGAAAATTTTCACCAAGTGTGAGCTGAGTGTGCGTCCTTACGCCAGGAAAAAATTAAGAGGGAAAAAATTCACTCAGTGGCAAATTTTTTGCTCTAGATACATTAGGCATCACTTTTAAAATGCACCCAAAACTTAACAAATAGGCTACCCTTTAAAAGCGTCCTCTTTGATACGAAAAGTGAACCTATAGATATCAACCTACGGCTACGCTTTATAAGTGATTTCTAAAATACCTAAGGCTACACTTTTTAAATGATGCCACAATTGTGTATCCTTTTCTCTTATAAAAAGGCAACATGGAGAAAAGCGTAGCCTATTCATAGAATAGGCTACGCTTTTCAAATGTAGCTTAAAAAAAGTGTGGCTGAATGGGTATTTTTCTTGTAGTGTAAGCTCCTATCTCTCCTTCAACCTCTATGAGGAGCAGCATAGACAGGTTTCTTAGAGAGTAAGTGACGTAGCGGAAAATTGACGATTAAGAAATTTTAGTAAAAGTAGCGTTGCAAGTACAGTTCTTAACCGACGAAAATTCTGCTTATCAATTTAAAAAAATTGTCACAAATTGAGAATAAAAATACTGGGAGTAGAATCCCAAGTCGTCTCCCAATGAGTTGACAAAAGAGTGCAGTTTATTGGTCAGGGGTTTTCCGAGAAATTTTTGAGTTGAGAAACAGAAAAGTAAATAATTATAAATTAAAGCAATGAAAATTGGCGAGAGAATTTATATAATGAAGATAAAAGCCTTGACAGGGAGAAGATTAATTCGAAGTTCTATCCTTGTTGAATTTCCCAAGTGTAATAGTAAAAGGTTGTTGTTCTTCTTGGTCATCCCTTGCTGAAGAAAGGAAAGTCAAGTAACTAACCAACCAACTCTATCCTCAAGTCCTAATCCTCTCCTAAGGAAGGATTAGAGTTAGAGACTAGAGAGTTAGCCAGCAACTTCCAATTAGAATTACACTTGAGTATTCCAACTCAAGGGTCTCCTTTTAATCAACTCCCAATCAAGTTAGGAAACTACTCCATTGACATGAATATAACATTCTCAAGCATGTAAAGGGAATAAAAAGAAGACATGATAAATTAAACAATAATTGGAAATCAATTAAAATTAAAAATAATTCCTTGCATTAATAAATCCAAAAATCATAAACATACTTATCTGAACAGGGTTAATGGGCAATTAAAAGAGTAAAGGAATAAGAAAACAAACTAGAATAATAGCAACTTCAACGGAGGTAGTGACCCTTCTCAATATCCAAAGCAAAAGCATAAACTATAAAAACTATGAGTATGTAGAAAACCTAGAGGAAGAGTGATATCTCTCTAACATTCCAATCTAAAATTAAAAACTATCTGTAATGTGAATTTGTGTTGAGTCTCTGCTTGTCCCCTGGCTCTAGTCTGTGTTTCTGGGCTGAAAACTGGGTCCAAACTCAGCCCAAATTCGCCCTCAGCATTTTCTGAGATTTCTGTAGGTAGCGCACGTCACGCGTACGCGTCAGTCACGCATAGGCGTCGATTGGCGATATTTCTTGTCACATGTACGCGTCAGTCACGTGTACGCATTGCAGATCATCTTCGCGTGTCACGCGTACGCGTCAGGTACGCGCACTCGTCGCCGTGCGAACTCCAATGCACGCGCACGCGTGAGCCATGCGTGCACGTCACTTCTCGCTGGTTGTCTCCTTTATTTTTTTGTGCTCCTTCCATATATGCAAGCTTTCTCTCCATCCTCTAAGCCATTCCTGCCTTATAAAGCCTAAAAACACTTAACACATAGATCACGACATCGAATGGTAGAAAAGAGGGATAAAAAATATATAATTTAAAGGCTTAGGAAGCAAGTTTTCAATCATATAACAAAACTAGGATGGAATTGTAAAACCATGCAAATTGTATGAATAAGTGTGCAAAGACTTGATAAAAACCACTCAATTGAGTACAAGATAAACCATAAAATAGTGGTTTATCAATCTTCCCACACTTAAACATTACCATGTCCTCATGCTAAGCTCAAGGAGATATAAAGAATGAATGGGGGAAAGTAAGACTCATGAGATGCAACCTATGAATGCAACTATATGCTAAGATGATTCTGTCTACTTGGTTAAAAGTAAATAAGCTCTTCAAGACAAAAATAAATCAGATATCACTAATTCAAATCATACAATAAAAGACAAGTAAATTTGTAAGAATATAGCTCATGAAAGTAGGGAACATAGAATCAAGCATTGAACCCTCACTGGTAGTGTATATGCACTCTAATCTCTCAAGTGTCTAGGGTTAATTCACTCTACTCTTCTTTAGTCATGCTTTCTAAACTTTGTTCTTCATCTAACCAATCAACAAAAATTTAGTATACCAATGCAAACATCATGAGGTCTTTTCAAGGTTGTAATTGGGCTAAGGTAAGGGTAAGGATATATGTATGGCCAAGTGAGCTAAAATATGAATCTTTGAATAGCCTATGCTTTCACCTACACACACACACACTCTATGTAACGCTAAATTCATGCCTAGCTACCCAAAATTCCCACTTTTGTATCACATACTCATGTACCAAATATTTCTTTAATTTTATCACATATGCATTGATCTTTTATTAAACTTAGGATTAGGGTAATTTTGTCCCATTATTTAATTACTTATTTATTTCTTTATTTGAATATTTTTTTAAATATAAAGGTAAACATAACATATCAATGCACACAGACTTTTTTTTATTTTTTTCTAGTCTCACATGAGTAGGTACCCAAATTCCCAATATTTTGTCAATGAAGCACTGTACACTTTCATCAACCCAAGTTCCCACAGTTCCCCACACTTAATTAACACACAATCTCTCTCTTAAGGTAACCAAAGATTCAATTGGGGTAATTAATTATTTTTCTGCTTAAGGCTAATAATGTGGTAAAGCATAGAACAAAAGGGATTAAAAGGCTCAAGGTGGCAAACAAAGGTGATTGAAAGGGTAGGCTATTTGGGATAAGTGAGCTAATAACAAATAATGGCCTCAATCATATGCAAATATGTAAATACATTAAACAATGGACATATAGAATGGAACAAAATATAGATTGCAATCATAGAGAAGAAAACACACAAGAATAAAATATTATGGTTAAATAATGTAACCATGTAATTAAGCTCAAATCTCATAGGTTGTGTGTTCTTAGCTATAATTCATGTTCAAATTTACAATCCTCAAACAAGTTTAACACAAATGTTCAATTTAAATTAGTGAAATGCTATAAAAAGGGTCTTGAAAGGAAACTCATTACTTTAACCAAGCAAAACATACATGCAAACAATTATTATCATGCAATCTATCCTATCTAACAAAAGAAAAAGTAAAATGTTGGTGTTAAGAGAGAGAGAAGCTACCTCCGGAAGTCAAGGACTGACCTCTCCACACTTAAGCCTTGGCACGGTCCTCCGTGCCTTCAGTAAGGAGCAAGATAGGGTTGGAAGTGTCGCCTCCAGTGTCTGGTTTGCCTTGGCTCTCTGTACTACTGGATGAAGGGGAGTCCGGGGTGTCCTTTGGTTCTAGAGGTGGGTGTGTACCAACTATGAGGTCCTTCAGATAGTTGTATCGGCGCCTGTTACGGCGCTTCCTTTGCTCCATCCGTCGGTCTTGCCAGTCGAACCTCTCAAGGATCTGAATGAACATCTGATGGATGGATGGTGCCTGTGGTATGGATGATGGTAGAGTAGAAGTAGGAGGAGTATCCAAAGATGGGCCTGCAGGCCGGCTTGTAGAGGAAATTAGTGGCCTGATATACTTCCCATTCGGGACATACTGGTCAGCTCTAGGGATCATGACCTTCATGTCGCCTACCCGAGAGGACACTCCTGCTGCAGAGACTAAATCTGAAACCAAGGCGGGGAAAGGCAGGTTACTCGCAATCTATACATGTCCCATTGCTTGCCAGATGTGTCGGGGCAGGTTGAGAGGTTGCTCTGTCAGGATGCACCAGATGAGGACAACCATGTCTAATGTGAAAGTCGACTCGTGAGTGCTCAGAAAGATATAATGGCACATAATTTGTGCCCACACGCGAGCCTCTAGGGTGAGTGACTGGGTGGAGATGTTCTTGGGTTTTGAACGATGCTGCCCCGTAGATTCACTTGCTTCCAGGTTGGGCTATAACTCCAAGGACACTGGCCCAGTCGAACTGATACATTTGGCGCTTAAGAGAAGCTTCTTGATATGCATCCAATCCCTCTGGACTAGGTGGAAGGTCTAGTACTCTCTGTATGGCACACTCGGAGATAGTGACTTGCTGCTGACGAACATAGACAGTCTGTAGAGTAGGCGAGTAGAAGTTGGAGTAGAATTTAACTACCCATGATAAGTTGGCCTCTTGCGGTTATCTCCTCAAAAATCCCCACTATCTCCTCTCTATTCGGGGCTCCATAAAATCAACAAAGTGTGTTGGGACAATGAGCATATGCTCATTGTTGTAGTTCCTCTCAACTAGGATGGGGAACATCTATTCGCAATAACGGTTAGTGAACCGTGTGGAGTCCCGTGCGGGAAAGGCGATCACTGCTGCATCAACTTTAATAATCCTCTTTACCCGCTTTGTTGGCGGCTTGACACTGGTAGATGGAAGTGCCTTTGCCAGTGTTCTCTTGGTTCCTCTCCTAGCCGGTGGCTTATCAGTGGCCTTCTCGTTTCTTTTCTTCGTACCCATGTCTGAAGAAGAAAGAAAAGGAAGAATATTAAAGATAGATAACTAAAGAACCGGAGGAAAGAAATTCCAGGTGATAATGAATGCCAAAGGAAAGATGTTAGCTCAAATACATGGTAGCTACAACATGTAGGTAAGACATCAATTATGATCAAGAAGGCAATTCATAATAATTAGATGCAAGATGGTAAAAGCATGCAAGTAATAGGCATGAGAAGCATAACTCAACCATCATCTAATAAATATGCCAAATTAGAGAGCATTTGTAATGATGACAATTGTGAATGATAATCCCAAATACATGTAGATTACAAGTGTTGTGAAAAAGAGCCATTCAAGTAAAAGAGTAAAAGAAAGTAGGATTCAAAATGCCATAAAAGCTTTTTCACAAACACTTGGTGTGCCAGTTGAAATAGGAACAAAAATAATGTAATCCAAATGTATATGAAAGCCAAAATTAAATATCAATTGTCAAATTACTCCTCAAAATATCCACAAGCTCAATGAAAATAAGGTACTATCCAAAAGAAAACTCCAACACCAACATGAAACACATGGAAAAAGAAAAGAATGAAAAAGAAGAAACCATAAATAACTAAGCATGAAAGAAAATTTAGAAGAAAGAAAAATAAGTAAATGCAATAATGTGAAAGAAGAATGAAAAAGTAGAGTAGAGGAGACAAAGAAAAGAAACCTGGTGTAGAAGATGAAAAAAGGAGGAAGAAGGTGATAGATAGTAATAAGGAATAAAGAAGAAAGAATGAAGAATAAAGAATAAGGATTGAACAAGAATTAGGATTTTGGGGGGGGGGGGAGGATTGAAATCTGGTGTCGTTTTGATTTAATTGTGTGTCGCATGCAAAGCGTACGCGTACAGCACGCATAGGCGTGGGTCGCATAAAGCTCAAATGATGCGTTAGCGTCATGGACGCGTACGCGTGTCTTCAGTTTGTGTGAACTACGCGACGGCAGCCCCGCACACGCACAACTCTCGGGTTGATATGCACGAGGGCGAGAAAGGCAGACGACGCATGCACGTCAGGTACGCACACGTGTGGATTTGGAAAAAGTGAAAATGACGCGCACGCGTCAGGGATGCGTACACGTGATGAAGATTGTGTGTCTAGCACGAATCCAGCCCCAAGCCAGCACATCTTTCGTGTAAAACACCCATTTACGCCGATTTCCAAGTCCACACGTACGCGTTATAGACACTTACGCGTGGGTGGCGAATAACGCAAGCGATGCGCACGCGTTAAGTACGCGTACGCGTGGGCTTGCTTGTGCATAAAACATACTTCCAGCACTACTCCCGCGCAACTCTCGGGTCAATTCCCTTTTGTAGCTTTAAGCGATGTCCACTGACCTTGATGAATTTGGAGCTTGAAGGATGACTCAGGTGAAAGACTCCGTATGGCTCTGTGATAAACCCCGTTTTTGTGGTTTATCTTGTGCTTATTTTAGGGGATTTTATCACCTTTTTCCACATTTATTCAATGAAATAGCATGGTTTTGCAATTCTCCCTTGATTTGTGCTTAAATGTAAAAACATGCTTTTTAGGCCTTAAATTGGTGATTTTAATCCACCCTAGTTCCATTCGATGCCTTGATGTGTTTGTTAAGTAATTTCAGGTTCATTAGGCAAGTATTGGATGGAAGAAGTGAGGAGAAAAGCATGCAAAGTGGGAGAACTCATGAAGAAATGAAGGAACCGTAAAGCTGTCAAGCCAACCTCTTCGCACTCAAACGACCATAACATGAGCTATAGAGGTCCAAATGAGGCGGTTCCAGTTGCGTTGGAAAGCTAACATCTGGGGCTTCAAAATGATATAAAATTTGCCATATGTTACTTTGCGCTCAGGGGCGCGCGCGTCATGTACGCGTGCGCACCGATTCTGCCGTGGCCCACTAAAGTGAATTCGCCCCTAGCGAATTCTGAAGCACTTTGGGTCCAACCCAACTCATTTCTGAAGCTATTTCATGCAGAATTCAAGATTGGGCAAGGGGGGAGCAATTAGTTTAGCCAACATGAGCCTTTAGTTAGTTTTCTAGAGAGAGAAGCTTCTCTCTCTTCTCTCTAGAATTAGGTTAGGTTAATTTCCATCTTAGATCTAGGTTTAATTCATGCTTTGATTTACTTTTCTTTTATAATTCCTTGTTCCTCTACTCTTTCTCTCTTTAATTTTGTATCTCATTCATGTAATTCTCTACTTTTATGTTAATGCATTTTTGTTCTTCTATTTTCAATTCCATGCAATTTATGATTCATGTTCCTTTATTGTTGATTTGGATTTGTTGTTGTTTAATTCATTGCAGTTGAGTAGTGTAGATTTACATCCTTGCAATTTTATTATGCTTTCCTTGTATGCCTTCCAAGTGTTTGATAAAATACTTGGAAGGATGTTAGAGTAGATTTTGAGCATTCTTGGCTTGGAAAGAGTAATTGGGCGATCTTGAGTCATGAAAACCCAACTCGTGTTGGTGATCTAGAGTTGTTAGCTAATATTGTTTCCATTGACGCTAATCTTTTGCTAATTAAATTAGTGAGTTGATTAGGACTTTTGGAATATTGTTTCCATTGACGCTAATCTTTTGCTATTTTAATTAGTAAGTCGATTAGGACTTTTAGATTGAGATTAGCTAGTCTCATTAGACTTTCTCCCTATTTGTTGGAGTTGACGTAATGAGATAAATTCTTGTTTATATTTGTGACATGATTAATTAGTCTTGTTTGACATTCTCCCGATGTGTGAGTTAACTAAATGAGATGAATTAATCATGCATGACTAGGATAGAAAGCCTATGATCTCAATCCATTGCCATGAATGCCTCTCTTCCTTACTTGCTTTCTTTAAATTGTTTGCTTGCTTTACCTTCCTTGCACGTTTAAATTCTTGCCCTCATATCAATCAAGACCCCCCTATACCCCTCATAGCCAATAATTGACCACTTCATTGCAATTCCTTGTGAGACGACCCAGAGTCCAAATACTCCGGTTAATTTTCATTTGGGGTTTGTTAATTATGACAAAACCAAATTTTTTTTGATGTGGGAATTGTTTGTTGGTTTGGAACTATGCTTACAACGAAGTTATTCCTTC
The DNA here is from genome assembly GCF_059453495.1 of Arachis ipaensis. NCBI lineage: Eukaryota > Viridiplantae > Streptophyta > Magnoliopsida > Fabales > Fabaceae > Arachis > Arachis ipaensis. Next base: position 46,205,556 of record NC_142439.1, on the reverse strand, counting down.
TATAAGAAGAAATTCTAGACCATCAAGCAAAGTTCGTTCATCACTCTGCCTTCTCTACTCTGTAGGGACTTTCCCATCTTGATCTCAGCTTGCCAGGCATGAGCCTCAGCCTTGAGTTGTAAAGGAGAACTAGCTCCCCAGGTCTAAATTCTTTCCTTTTGATGTGCTTGTCATGCATAGCCTTCATCTTCTCTTTGTATAGCCTGGAGTTGTCATATGCTTCTAGGAGAAGGTTGTCTAATTCTTGTAGTAGCAGCTTCATTTCAGCTCTGGCCTTCTCAAATCCCATGTTGATTTCTCTTACCACCCAGAATGCTTTGTGCTCTACCTCTACTGGGAGGTGACAATCTTTTCCATAAACCAGGAAAAAGAGGCTCATCCCGATTGGTGTCTTGTATGCTGTCCGATATGCCCAAAGCGCATCTTGTAGCCTGGTACTCCACTCCTTCCTATGGGGCTTAACGATCTTCTCCAGGATACGATTTATCTCTCTGTTCGACACCTCGGCTTGTCCATTAGTCTGGAGGTGGTAAGCAGTCGCCACCTTGTGAACAATGCTGTGTTTCGTTAGTAGACCTGCTAACCTCCTGTTACAAAAGTGCGTGTCTTGATCACTCACGATTGCTCGTGGTGATCCAAAGCGATAGATAATATGATTTCTAACAAAAGAGACAACAGTGTTAACATCATCAGTACGGGTAGGAATTTCTTCCACCCATTTGGAAACATAATCAACAGCTAACAGTACATATGAGAAACCATTAGAACAACATAATTTGTTGGGGCATCTCATCCCTCTTGGATATATTACCAAACCTCTGGCATGGGGAACAAGATTTACAGAAGGCAGTAGCATCCTTAAAAAGAGTGGGCCACCAGAATCCACAATCTAAAATTTTCCTAGCTGTTCTTTGAGGGCCAAAATGTCTACCACTCTCAGAGGAGTGGCAGGCCTCTAAAATAGACTGGAATTCTGATTGAGGCATACACCTTCTAATTATCTGGTCAGCACCATACCTCCACAAATATGGGTCATCCCATATATAATATTTGGACTCGCTTTTCAGCTTATCCATATGATGATTAGTAAAATTGGGAGGGAAGGTATGGCTAACTTGATAATTAGCTATAGGCGCACCAAGGAACTACTTCAGATATTGCATGCAAGCTATTAAATGGAAAAGCATCATTGATAGGAGTAAAGTCACTCTTAATGTGCTCTAGGCGACTCAAGTGGTCCGCCACTAAATTCTAGGAACCACTTGATAAACCACTATTTTATGGTTTATATTTTGTTTAATTATGTGGTTTTATCATGATCTTTACCCACTTATTCATTAAACAAGCATGCATTTACAATTTCTTCCTAAAGTTATTGCATGATTGAAAACTTGCTTCCCAGAGACTTTTAATTATGTATTTTATTTCTCTTTTATTCCATTCGATGCCGTTATCTGTGTGTTAAGTATTTCAGGCTTTATAGGGCACGAAGGAGTTGGAGATTGGAGAGGAAGCTTGCAAAAATGGAAGGAACACAAGGAATTGAGGAGATGACCAGCGAGAAGTGACGTGGCTGCATGGCTCACGTGACCGCGCGAAGAAGCGGAAATCGCAGTGACGCGGCCGCATGGATGACGCGACCGCGTGGCAAAGCAGAAAGCTGAATGACGCGGCCGCATGGATGATGCGACCACGTGACATGCGCGATCTGCATAATCTGCAGAATCACTGGGGGCAATTTCGGGCCGTATTTTGACCCAGTTTTCGGCCCAGAAAAGCAGACTAGAGCCAGAGAACATGCAGAAACCAACAACAACATTCATTCTGCATAGTTTTAGTTTTTAGATCTAGTCTTCCTCTCCTCTAGGTTTTCTCTCTAGACATTCATAGTTTTTAGGATTTGTTATGTTCATCGTTACTTGTCTCTTACTCTTCTATGTTCCTTAATTTACTTAATTTCACTATTGGATTATTTTAGCATTTATTAATAAAAGAATTATCTTTATTTTTAATTAATCTTTTGATCATTATTTATCATGTCTTTCTTTAATTCCCTTTCTTATATTATGAATTTCACATTTACAATGAGCGAGTAGTTCCCTAACTTGATGGGGAGTTGATTGAAAGAAACCCTTGAAGTTGGGATACTCAAGAGAAAGATTGTAATTGGGTTTATTGTTGGATTGCTCTCTAGTCATTAACACCAATCCTCTTAAGAGTGGATTGGAACTTGTGGATGGATATAGCATTCCAACTCGTTTGACTTTCCCTTACTTAGTAAGGGGCAACTAAACATAATAACCCCCAATTATCAATTAATCTTGAGAGTACTGCAACAAGAATAGGGCTTCCAACTAATCAACTCCCAGTCAAGGCTTTTATTTAAATTTATATATAAATTCTCTAATTTAATTTTCTGCCATTCAACTCAAAACTTTTTGAAATCATGTGATTAATAAAATAGCACACTTTTCTGCAACTCGTTGGGAGACGACCTGGGATTCATACTCCCAGTATTTTAATTTTAATTTCTGTGACACCCTTCTAAATTGATAAGCGGATTTCTGGTTGGTTGAGAACTAAACTTGCAACGCATATTTTATAATCATTCTTAACTCGCCAATTTCCGCTTCCATCAATTTTTGGCGCCGTTGCCGGGGAGTTGCAATAGAGTGCTAAAGTTATTAATTGAAATTTATTTATTTGCATTTTATTTTATTTTACTACTATGAGCTGCTTGTTTCTTTCGTTAGATGAAACGTTCGCTTCCTGATCCAAGCTTGCTAATATTCGATCCTGAGATTGAAAGAACTATTTCACGAATAAGGCAAGCTCGGCGTCGGTTAGTCCTCTCTAAGGGTGGATCTGAAACGTCATTTGAGAAAGAAACCAGCCCCCGTTCTACTGATTTGGTTGTTTCACGCGCAGGTAACATGGTAGCAGCCAGGAGAGTTACTATCCAGGAGGCTGGAGCCCCTGATTTTACAATGCAACCATTTCAAGCGCATCACCCAGCGGTAGATACAGATTTTGAAATAAAGACCGCATTGCTCAATTTGATGCCCAAGTTTCATGGCTTACCTGCTCAAGAGCCTATCAAGCACCTGAGAGATTTTCAAGCAGCCTGTTCTACTGTCAGGCGTGATGGTGCAGATGCAACTTCAATTTTGCTGAAAGCATTCCCATTTTCTCTTGAGGGAAAGGCAAGAGAGTGGTACTACACTCAACCCGCAGCAACTGTATCCAACTGGGATACACTGAGAAGATAATTCTTGGAAAAGTTCTTTCCAGCTGAAGTTACTGATAAACTGAGGAAAGATATTTCCATGATTGTTCAGGATGAATCCGAGACGCTCTATGAGTACTGGAGCGCTTCAATAATCTTCTGTAAGCTTGCCCCCACCATATGATTGACAAGATAGTGTTACTCGAATATGTCACACAGGGCATGAGGCCCAAAGATAAGACCACATTGGAAAGTGCTAGCAATGGGTCTATGAAAGAGTACAAGACCACTGATGAGGCATGGCAATTAATCAGTGATTTAGCTGAATCTACTAGGAATTACAGGCAGAAACAAGGCCGTTCAAAAGCCGTTGCAGAAGTATCCTCTAGCAGAGAGACTGCTGCTCTAACTCAGAGTATTTGTGAAATGACCAACTTGCTGAAGCAAATGCAACTGAATCAACAACAAGTTCAGCAAGCTCAACCTTCTCCAGCACAGCAAAACCAACAGTTAGTCCCACAACGAGTTTGCAGAATCTGTACTGATTATAGCCATTATACTGACGAATGTCCGCAGCTCCAGCAGGAAGACAACACCGTGGCAGCCACGCATAACTTCTATGACCGCCCCAACCAAGGGTACAATCAAGGTGGCAATTACAACCACGGATGGCAAGACAATTCTAACCAGAATTAGAGGGACAACAACAACAACAGAGGAGGCAGAAATAACCAGGGGAATCAGAGGTGGAATAACAACAACAACAGGCAGCAGAATCAGAATCAGCCTTACAGAGCACCTCACCTAAGGCAATCCCAAGGATCACAGAATACCCAACAGCAGACCTCTCAATTTACCCATCCTTCTGCATCTGCCAATGATGACTTACTACAATCTATTGATCAGAGACAGTAGACCATGGAAAACAATATTAATGCCACTCTGAATGGTCTGAACGCTACTTTGCAAGCACTTGTCTCCCAGATAGGTTCAATGAATAACTCCAATAATCAACCTTTGAGCTCCAGTGGGATTCCCTCTCAACCATTACCCAATCCCAAGGGTGGTATTAATGCCATCACCCTAAGGTCCGAAACCACACTGCAGGAGAGGAATCAAGAGGAGCCAAACCCACCAGAATACGCCTCAGCTGAAGAGGTAGTGGAAATAGAAGATGTTGAAGAAGAAGAGGACATACAGGATGTGGCTAAAGAAGAAGAAGTGCAACCACAGGAGGAAGCACTAAAAGGCACATACACTACAGAAAACGCCACTCTCATCCCATTTCCACAACTTGCAAGGAAGCCCAGGAAGCAGCTGGAACCTGATCCAAAAATGGTAGAGATATTCAAAAAGGTTGAGGTAACTGTTCCCCTATTTGATGTTATTCAACAGGTACCTAAATATGCAAAGTTTCTAAAAGATTTATGTATACATAAAGACAAAATTAATGAATTAGAAACTATTCCTTTAGGAAGTTCCATATCTGCTTTAATGGGAGGTTTACCTGAAAAGTGTAGTGACCCAGGTCTTTGTATAGTTAATTGTACTATTGGTGGTGTGATAATTTCTGATTGCATGTGTGATTTAGGAGCATGTGTAAGTATAATGCCTTTGTCTATATATGATATTTTGATGCTCCCTCCCTTAAAAAGGTCGGCAACTCGTTTTATGTTAGCAGATAAAAGCATTATTACAGTGGTTAGAGTTGCTGAAGATGTACTAGTAAGCATTAAAGGACTCACGTTTTCCACTGATTTTTATATCCTGGAAATGCCCCAAAATGACTCAGACAAGCCATCGTCAATCCTACTCGGAAGACCATTGACGTTAGGATTTTTGCTAGTAAAGAATGTCATAAAAACAGTCGCGTTGTAGATATAGTCTCTAAACCGACAAAAATCCCTTCGTACAAACGTTTTGGTTGTCACAAATAACAAACCCCTTTGATATTGATAACCGAGTATTCAAACCTCGGGTCGTCTTCTCAAGGAATTGCAGGAAAGTATGTTCTTATTATTGGTTATGAAGATTGTAAATTGGGGGTTTTGGAAGTTTGGGCAATGCGCATAGGTATATTTTCGAGCAATAAAAATAAATAAATAACTGTAAAATAAACTTTTAGCAAGGTATGAGAACCGGAAATCTTGTCCTTGTTATCCTTATCAGATGTGATGAGAATTGGATTTTAATCCCACTTAGTTAAGTCAAGTGGACTAATTAGCTTGATTCTCAAGTCCTAGTCAACTCCTGTGGAGAGACTAGTGTTAGAGCAATCCTAGCTAAAGCAAAATCTGCCAATTTCAACCACTCCTGAGTTTGACAACTCAAGTGTTACCAATTACCTAACCAAAGCCAAAAGGGAGAAAATATCTAATTTAAATTAAAAGCAATCTTAAACAGAGCATCAATATAAATAAAGCAAAGCAATCTTAAATCTGAAATACCTCAAATAATATCAATTAAGAAAATCATAACATGAATGTAGCATAAGCCAGATAGGCAACATAACTAATATAAGCATTAAAGTATCTGAACGTAAGAGATAAATATAAAGTAAAAGAACATTGAACCTGGGATTGAGAGCCATTCCTAAAACTAAGGGTAATCCTAAATCCTAATCCTAAGAGAGAGGAGAGAACCTCCCTCTCTAAAAACTACATCTACTCCTAAAATTGTGAATAATGAGAGCCCTCCTTCATGAATAGATGCAGTCCCCCACTTTATAGTCTCTAAGTTGTGTTTTCTGGGCCGCAAGCTGGTTTCGAATTTTGCCACGCTGGATTTCCGTCACTGCGACGCGGCCGCATGGATCACACAGTCGCATTGCCTAGCGTCAGGGGAACTATAGCATATTATATATCAAATCGAAGCCCCGGACGTTAGCTTTCCAACACAACTGGAACCGCATTATTTGGACATCTGTAGCTAAAGTTATAGCCGTTTGAGTGCAGAGAGGTCAGGCTGGACAGCTTAGCAATTTCTCCAACTTCTTGCATTCCTTCCACTTTTGCATGCTTTCTTCCCATCCTCCAAGGCATTCCTGCCTTATAATATCTGAAAAAACTTAACACACATATCAATACATCTAATGGTAATAAGAGAGGATTAATAATAAGCAAATATAAGATCAAAGAAGCATGTTTTCAATCAAAGTACATAATTAGGAAGGCAAATGTAAAACCATGCAAATAATATGAATAAGTGGGTAAAGAGTTGATGAAATCCACTCAATTGAGCACAAGATAAACCATAATATAGTGGTTTATCAACCTCCCCACACTTAAACATTAGCATGTCCTCATGCTAAGCTCAAGAGAGACTATAAAGATGAAGAGGAATAATGGTAGGATGTATGAAATGCAACCTATAAATGCAACTACATGCTAAGATATTTCTACCTACTTGGTTAAAAATAAACAAAGCTTTTAAGAACAAATATGAATTGGATTTCACTAATTCAAATCATGAAAATGAAGTGCAAATAGACTTGTAGAAGAAAATAGCTCATGAAAGCCGGGAACAAGGAATTGAGTCATCGAACCCTCACTGGTAGTGTATACACTCTAATCACTCAAGTGTTTAAGGTTCGATTCTCTCAATTCTCTACTATCCTTGCTTTCTAAGGCTTGCTCTTCATCTAACAATCAACATAAATTTGATGCACAGATACACATATCAAGAGGTCTTTTAAGGGTTGTAATGGGGTTAGGGTCAAGGTAGGATTGTATTTGGCCAAGTGGACTGAAATCTGAATCCTTAATTAACTTAAATTTTCCACCTAACTTAAACAATCCATGTAATTACAGTACAAAATCTAACTATCCATCAACCATGTTTTCCACATATTCATGCATTCTAATTCTAAGTACAGTACATATGCATTGCTTTCACCACTTACTTTGGAGCATTTTGTCCCCTTTTATTTTTTTTTTTCTTTTTTTTTATTTTTCTTCTTCCTTTTTTTTTCCTTTTTTTATATATTTTTTTTCTTTTGTTTTTCTCAATGTATATGATTAAAGTATTGAATGCATGAACATATTCTCAACATTCTTTCACATTTTCAGAAAATTTTAACATACTCAATTCTCAAACCAAATGTTTCCAAACCCACTTTTCCCCACACTTAATTCATGAGCACTCTCACTAGTCTAAGCTAACCAAGGATTCAAATTTAAGGACATTATTGTTTTCCGCTTAGAGTTAATGATGTGCTAAAGTAAAGAACAAAGGGGTATAATAGGCTCAAATTGGTTTGCAAGGGATAATGAAGGGTTAAGGCCATATGGGTATGTAAGCTCAGTGAAACAAAGGCCTCAATCATATAAGTGCATGCATACATTAAATAATGGAAATATAGAATCAAGCAAGACAAAGATCACAATTTGAGAGAGAAAACACACATCAAAAATAAATTATTGGTTGACAAAATGCAACCAATCAATTAGGCTAAAAAATCTCACAGGTTTTGTGTGTTCGAGCTCTAAACCATGTTCCAATATAATATTTCTTCAAACAAGTGTAACAAAAAATTTTATTCAAATTAGTGAAATACTTTAAAAGGTTTCTTGAAAAAGAAAATATTACTTTAACCAAGTGGTAAAATATACACAAAAATCAAATAATCATGCAATCAAACATGCAAATGCAACAACTAACTACAAAGAAAAATTTAAACATTGGTGTTTAAGACAAGAAAGTACTAACTCATGGAGATCGGTATCGACCTCCCCACACTTAAAGATTGCACCGTCCTCGGTGCATGCTGAGATGTGTAGGTGGACGGTTTGTTTCAACTGTTGCTTTTCTTTAAGGATTGTGCAGATGGACTTGTCTGTCTCCCCATGTAAACGTCTTCCGGTTCTCTTCCTGGTGGCCATCCTGAAAGAAAAAGGGAAGAAAGGTAACCCAATAATAGAGATAAGAAAATAAATGAACTATGGTTGGGTTAATGCCAAATGAAAAGGGTCTCATTTACATGGTAGCTACAACATGTAAGTGAGAAAACAATAGAAGCCATAGCATACCAGTGGTGCAGAATATGCAACAATGGGGAAGAGAGTGGGGAAGGAAAGATAATATAAATTAAAAATCAATACAAAAGTAATACAGGTATAAAAGATTGGCATTGATTTAAATAATATTACCTAACCAGAATAAAACAAGTCATAAGCACCAAGATAAATACCAGAAAAGAAATAACAGTTGAATAAGAACATTTGAACACCAATGGTAAAATAATAAATTTAGAAAAAAATAAAAATATGCAATGAATGAAAGTATGCAAATAAATAAAATAAAATGAGAGGGAAAAAAAGATGAGAAGAAGAAAAAGAAAGTGAGAAAGGAGAGAGAAGGAAGAAGAAAATTGGCACTAATCTGGATAGGCTGTGCGACACTGGCGACGCGGTCGCGTGGGTGACGCGGTCGCGTGGTGCACGATAAGGTTGGGTGACGCAGACGCGTGGGGCACGCGATCGCGTGAATCGATTTGTGCTATTGCTCGAGTGCAGCCTCGCGGTCGCACATCTCTCTGTTCAAATCATAGTATTGCCAAAATCCAGGGTGATGCGGTCGCGTGGGGCATGCGATCGAGTGAGTGGCCTTATTTCCAATATGACGCGAACGCGTGGGTTACGCGTTTGCGTGGGAGGGCTTGGGCTGCCAGCACGAGTCCAGCCCAACTCCAGCTCAACTTTCTGCCATACACCCTTTTTACGCCGATTTCAGGTCACGCGGCCGCATGGGTGACGCGGTCGCGTGGGAGGCCATTATTCCCATATGACGTGGTTGCGTCAGCGATGCGGTCGCGTGGGGTGATTTGTGCCATTGGCATGCCTCCAGCGCTGCTCATGCGAAACTCTCTATTCATATTAATATTGTCTCCCATCTCCTTGCGACGCGGACGCGTCGCTGATGCGATCGCGTCGCGTGCTCGCTTTTTTTTTTTATAATCTAAAAAATGAAGAATGCAGTGTTAATATGAAAGTGATGCAAAACTCCAGGTTCAATATAATAAAATAAAACTCGAAAACAAATAAAACTAAATAAAAATAAAAAATGAACGATCATACCATGGTGGGTTGTCTCCCACCTAGCACTTTTAGTTAAAGTCCTTAAGTTGGACATTTGGTGAGCTTCCTGTTATGGTGGCTTGTGCTTGAACTCATCCAGGAATCTCTACCAATGTTTGTAATTCCAATGGCCTCCGGGATCCCAAACTAGGCGCAGAAAGCCTTCAAGTAACTTAAAGCAAGTGACCAGGCCCCAAGAGTGGTGATTGATAGAATGGATTCCGGGGTCCCAGACCTTGCCTTTGCACCCGTCTTTTGGTTGAGCAATATTGTTCCCTCCGGGTGGCAAGCAGTCTAAATTCTCACGTAAGCGACTAAACAACTTCCTAGACCCATTCAGTTGAGCTTTACACCAACCTTTGCATTTAAACTTTGAGCACACAACCATGTTGAACCTTGCTTGACAATTCTTATCACTGGCCATCTTCATCTTACTCTTAATGCCACAAAGAGCTATAAGTTGACCATCCGTCTCCAGTAGCCCATATTCATGTGGGATTAGAAAGCTATGGGATATGAATTTTACCCACTTGAATGTTGTGAAGGATGATGGCAACTTAGGGGGAGGTATTTTCAATGAAATTGCAAGCTCCACTCCCTTGTGCTCTTCTCTGATAATTACCACCTCTTTACAAGCTTCTTCAATTTCAACCTCTTCCTCTTGGTAGCTCTCTTTCAATTCAATCTCCTCTTCATTGCTTTCCAAGGGAATGGGAGGTTGTGCTTCTTCTTCTTGAATCTCCATCTCTTGATCAACCTCTTCCAAGTCTTCAACTATGATATGCTTTGGAGGTTGTACACCCTCCTCAGCATCAATTTCAACTGTCTTGGAAGGAGGCTCAATGTCTTGACTTTCCCATGGAGGTTCTGCATCTCCTAAGTCTTCAACCAACTCTTCTTCTTGAACAATGACAGCTTCTTCTACTTGTTCTAGTACGAATTCATTCTCTGTCTTGTCCACTGGGGTTTCTGGTATCTCCTTCATGCTACGCTCTTCACTAGACTATCCACATGGGGATGTGGTTGACCCTTGTATATTTGAGCGCCTAGAAGCCCATTGAATTAATACTTGCTCCAGTTGTTGAGCGGTTGCCTGAAATTTAATTACTGTTTCCCTTAGGCGAACCTCTACTTCTCGGGTTGCCGGACTTGGACATGATACAAAAGAAAGTGGTGGTGGTTGGGAGTGATTGGATTGGAATTGGGGTGGTTCTATATATGGTTCATATGGCTCATAAGGTGGTTGGTATGGTGGTTGAGGATTAGGGTCATATGGAGGTGAATGGCGGAAAGGGGCTTGTGAGTTTGGTGGTCCAAAGTTATGTTGAGGAAAGGGTTCATAGGCACATGGTGGTGGTTGTTGATAGTCCATTGGAGGTGGTTGTTGCCATGAGGGTTGATCAAATCCTTGTGGCTCCTCCCATCTTTGATTGTTCCAACCTTGATGCCTGTTCTCATTGTAATTTCTTCTTCCTGCAACATAATTGTAACCAGACTCATAGCCAAAGGGGTGAGAGTTCATAGTAGCAAATAAAAATTAAAAACAAAAATAAAAACAAATTTAAATTAAAAGGTTATTTAAATTTTGAATTTGAAAATTAAATTTTGAAATTTGAGATTTGAAATTTGAAAAATTTTTAAAATTGAATTTTGAAAATTTTAAAATTTGAATTTCGAAATTTGATTTTTAAATTTTGATTTTTTGAATTTAATAAGGAAAGAGAAAAATAATAAAATGACAACAAACTTAAAAATTTTTAGATAAAAAACAAAGAAAAAAACTAAGAACAACTTGAAGGTCAAGATGAACACGAAGAACAACTTGAAGATCAAGATGAACACCAAGAAAAAATTTTTGAAAATTTTTTTTTATATTTAAATAAAAACCAATAACCTCTTAATTTATGAAAAAGCAAAAATAAAAACAAATAAACAAGCAAAAAGCAAATATTTACAATGACCAATAATAAGGCACACGTTTGCAATTTCCCGGCAACGGCGCCATTTTGACGTTAGGATTTTTGCCAGTAAAGAATGTCATAAAAACAGTCGCGTTGTAGATATAGTCTCTAAACCGACAAAAATCCCTTCGTACAAACGTTTTGGTTGTCACAAGTAACAAACCCCTTTGAAATTGATAACCGAGTATTCAAACCTCGGGTCGTCTTCTCAAGGAATTGCAGGGAAGTATGTTCTTATTATTGGTTATGAAGATTGTAAATTGGGGGTTTTGGAAGTTTGGGCAATGCGCACAAGTATATTTTCGAGCAATAAAAATAAATAAATAACTGTAAAATAAACTCTTAGCAAGGTATGAGAATGGGAAATCCTGTCCTTGTTATCCTTATCAGATGTGATGAGAATTGGATTTTAATCCCACTTAGTTAAGTTAAGTGGACTAATTAGCTTGATTCTCAAATCCTAGTCAACTCCTGTGGAGAGACTAGTGTTAGAGCAATCCTAGCTAAAGCAAAATCTGCCAATTTCAACCACTCTTGAGTTTGACAACTCAAGTGTTACCAATTACCTAACCAAAGCCAAAAGGGAGAAAATATCTAATTTAAATTAAAAGCAATCTTAAATAGAGCATCAATATAAATAAAGCAAAGCAATCTTAAATCTGAAATACCTCAAATAATATCAATTAAGAAAATCATAACATGAATGTAGCATAAGCCAGATAGGCAACATAACTAATATAGGCATTAAAGTATCTGAACGTAAGAGATAAATATAAAGTAAAAGAACATTGAACTTGGGATTGAGAGTCACTCCTAAAACTAAGGGAAATCCTAAATCCTAATCCTAAGAGAGAGGAGAGAACCTCTCTCTCTAAAAACTACATCTACTCCTAAAATTGTGAATAATGAGAGCCCTTCTTCATGAATGGATGCAGTCCCCCACTTTATAGCCTCTAATCTGTGTTTTCTGGGCCGCAAACTGGGTCAGAAACAGTCCAGAATTCGCTGGTTTCAAATTTTTCCACGCTGGATTTCTGTCACTGCAACGCAGCCGCATGGATCACGCGGTCTTGTCACCTAGCGTCAAGGGAACTATAGCATATTATATATCAAATCGAAGCTCCGGACGTTAGCTTTTCAACGCAACTAGAACCGCGTCATTTTGACCTCTGTAGCTAAAGTTATAGCCGTTTGAGTGCAGAGAGGTCAGGCTGGACAGCTTAGCAATTTCTCCAACTTCTTGCATTCCTTCCACTTTTGCAGGCTTTCTTCCCATTCTCCAAGCCATTCCTGCCTTCTAATATCTGAAAACACTTAACACACATATCAAGGCATCTAATGGTAATAAGAGAGGATTAATAATAAGCAAATATAAGATCAAAGAATCATGTTTTCAATCAAAGCACATAATTAGGAAGGCAAATGTAAAACCATGCAAATAATATGAATAAGTGGGTAAAGAGTTGATGAAATCCACTCATTTGAGCACAAGATAAACCATAAAATAGTGGTTTGTCAACCATTTCTGAAGACCTCAAAGTTTAAATTAGATGCTTTTTCAGGAACATACTCTTTTGAAATAGATGGCAGAGTAGTGATCTTCAATATGAATGGAGTTATGAAGCATCCTCCAGAGGATCACTCTATCTTCAAGTGTGACATTATAGATGAAACCGTGGCTGAAGTCCATCAGGAGGAATTTGAAGAGAAGTACACAGGACAAGATCCAAGTGTGGGGACATTCTCAGAGGACATTGACAGTGCTTTACCAATGTTACCAACTCCAGACAACCCAGAGCCTGAACATGATCAGAAGTTAGAATTAAAACCCCTTCCTCCACACCTTAAATATGCTTACCTGGAAGATGGGCAGAGGTTCCTAGTTATCATTGCAAGGGAACTCACTTCTCAACAGGAAGAACAGCTACTTGGTGTGCTGAGGAGGCACAAGAAGGCAATTGGGTGGAGTTTGGCAGACATAGTAGGCATCAACCCTCAAGTCTGTGAGCATAGAATATTTTTAGAAGAGGGAGCAAGATTTGTCCGTCAACCCCAGAGAACACTGAACCCCACTATCCTAGACGTTATCAAAAAGGAAGTGACCAGACTACTAGAGGCAGATATCATCTATCCCATCTCAGACAGTGAATGGGTAAGCCCAATACAAGTGGTGCCAAAGAAGTCTGGAGTCACTGCAGTGAAGAATGAGCATGGAAAACTCCTGACAACCAGAGTTCAGAATGCCTGGAGGGTCTGCATTGATTACAGATGCCTCAACCAAGCAACCCGTAAGGATCACTATCCTCTCCCATTCATTGATTAAATGCTAAATCGCCTGTCAGGTAAATCGCATTATTATTTTCTAGATGGTTACACAGGTTATTTCCAGATTCATATAGCTCCTGAGGATCAGGAAAAGACCACTTTTACATGTCCTTTTGGGACTTATGCTTACAAGAGAATGCCCTTTGGCTTGTGCAATGCACCAGCTACTTTCCAGAGGTGCATGATGAGTCTTTTCTCTGATCTTATTGAGGACTGTATGGAGGTTTTTATGGATGATTTTAGTGTTTATGGCAATTCCTTTAGCCTTTGCTTAGATGGATTATCTAGAGTGTTAGATAGATGTGTCAGTACAAACCTAGTATTAAATTTTGAAAAATGCCACTTTATGGTTAAACAAGGGATTGTACTAGGACATGTTGTATCTAATACTGACATTTCTGTAGATCCAGCAAAGGTGGATGTTATTTCTAGTTTACCTTACCCCTCTTCTGTGAGGGAGGTCCGTTCTTTCCTTGGCCATGCAGGTTTTTACAGGAGGTTCATTAAGGACTTTAGTAAGGTAGCACTTCTCTTATCCAGACTACTGCAGAAAGATATTGAGTTCGAGTTCAGTGAAAATTGCAAACAAGTGTTTGATAAGCTGAAGACCGCACTGACTCAAGCTCCAATTGCAAGAGGACCAAACTGGAGCCAACCATTTGAAATAATGTGCGATGCTTTCAACCATGTAGTAGAAGCAGCACTGACTCAACGTGAAGGTAAGGATCCTTTTGTTATTGCTTACGCGTCTAAAACTTTAGATGCCACTCAGTCGAATTACACTACTACTGAGAAAGAGCTTCTTGCTATTGTTTTTGCTCTGGATAAATTCCGAGCCTATTTACTTGGTACTAAAGTAGTAGTGTATTCAGACCACGCAGCTATAAGTATTTATTATCTAAAAAGGAGTCCAAACCAAGGCTTATACGTTGGATACTGCTATTACAAGAATTTGATTTAGAAATTAAGGATAGGAGTGGTAACCAGAATTTAGTGGCAGACCACTTGAGTTGCCTTGAACATATTACAGATGATTCTACTCCTATAGCTGATAATTTCCAATTTGATAACGTGCAAGCAGTATCTGAGATAGTCCCTTGGTATGCGCCTATAGCTAATTATCTAATTAGCCGCACTTTTCCTCCAAACTTTTCTAAGCATCAAAGAGACAAGCTGAAAAGCGAGTCTAAATATTATATACAGGATGACCCATATTTATGGAGATGTGGCGCTGACCAGATAATTAGACGGTGTGTGCCTCAATCAGAATTCCAGTCCATCTTAGAGTGGAGGACATTTTGGCCCTCAAAGAACTGCTAGAAAAATCATAGACTGTGGATTCTAGTGGCCTACTCTTTTTAGGGACGCTGCTGAATTTTGTAGATCTTGTTTCCCATGCCTGAAATTTGGTAATATATCCAGGAGGGATGAGATGCCTCAACAGATTATGCTTTTCTGTGAAATTTTTGATGTTTGGGACATTGACTTCATGGGTCCATTTCCAAATTCTAATGGTTATTTCTATATATTGTTAGCTGTAGATTACGTTTCCAAATGGGTGGAAGCAATTCCTACCCGCAATGATGATGCTAACACTGTTGTTTCCTTTGTGAGAAACCATATTATTTGTCGCTTTGGATCACCACGAGCAATCGTGAGCGATCAAGGCACCCATTTTTGTAACAGGAGACTAACAGGACTAATGAAGAAGCATGGGATAATTCATAAAGTTGCAACAGCCTACCATCCTCAGACTAATGGGCAAGCCGAGGTGTCAAATAGGGAAATAAAGCGTATCTTGCAGAAGATAGTCAAACCTCATAGAAGAGACTGGAGCACCAGGCTACAAGATGCACTCTGAGCATATAGAACAACATACAAAACACCCATTGGGATGAGTCCTTTCCGCTTAGTTTACAGAAAAGCTTGTCATCTCCCTGTTGAAATAGAGCATAAAGCCTTTTGGGCAGTAAAGGAATGCAACATGGGAATTGAAAGAGCCGGAGCTGAAAGGAAGTTGCAACTGCAGGAACTGGAAAGCCTTCGCCTAGAAGCTTATTAGAACTCAAGACTATACAAGGAGAAGATGAAGGCTGTACATGATCAGCACATCAAGAGGAAAGAGTTCCAACCTGGGGACGTAGTCCTCCTTTATAAATCTCGACTGAGGCTCATGCCAGGCAAGTTGAGATCAAGATGGGAAGGTCCATACAGCGTAGAGAAGGCCGAACCGTACGGAGTTTATCACCTAAGCCATCCTTCAAGCTCTGAACCTATCAAAGTTAATGGACATCGTTTAAAGCTGTACCATGGTGAGAAGCTGAAGAAAAATAAGGAGCTCGAGATATTCCTCTTGGAAGATCCCCACATAGCTGAAGACTGAGCTAGTGGAGCGTCCAACTTATGGACGTTAAAGCAAAGTGCTAGGTGGGAGACAACCCACCATGGTATGATTGTTCTTTTCTTTATTTTTAGTTTTCTTATTCAATAACTCTTCTCTTCATTAGTACATTTCGTGCATCTGCATTTCCATACTTTTATTTAAAAAAAAAAATCACGCGACGCGACCGCCTCATTGATGCGTCCGCGTCGTAAGGAGATGGGAGACAATAATAATATGGACAGAGAGTTACGCAGGAGCAGGGCTGGAGGCGTGCCAATGGCACAAATCACTCCACGCGATCGTGTCGCTGACGCGACCGCGTCATATGGGAACAATGGCCTCCCACGCAACCGCATGCCCCACGCAGCCGCGTGACCTGGATTTCGACGTAACAAGGGTGCACAGCCGAAAGTTGTGCTAGAGTGGTTCTAGACTGGCGCTGGACGCACAGTCCCTCTTATGCGATCGCGTGACCGACGCGATCACGTCATATCATTCTAAAGCCCACTCACGCGATCGCATGCCCCATGCGATCGCGTCACCCAAAATTTGGCACTAATATAATTTTGAACAGAGAGTTGTGCGAGTGCGAGGTTACCCTCGCGCCAATGGCATAAAACGGGTCACGCGACCGCGTGACCGATGCGACCGCGTCATTAAGTTTAATCGCAAGTCGTGCGACCGCGTGCCCACGTGACCGCGTCGCTTGCGCCGCACAGTTTTCCTGATTTGCCAATTATCATATCTTTTTCCCCCCCAAATCCTATTTTCTCTTTTCCCTCTTTATTTCTTCTCCCTCCCTTCCTCCATTCTTCCTTCTTTCTCACTTTTTACTCTCTCTCACCCCCATTAACAAGGTTTTTATTTCTCATTCCCTCTTTACTTTTCTATTATTTTCATATGTTATCTTCTTTTCTTTTCTTTTTACCTTCATTATTCATATTTTCTTTTTCTTTCTTTTCCCTTTTTACTTGGTGTTATCAATTTATTTGAGTCATTATTTATTTTTATATGCTTGTGGATTATTGTAAATTTGTTTGACAATTATATATTGCTTTTTAAGGGATTACTTGCATGTTCAAATTCTTATTTTCAAGAGCTTCTTCTAACATGCATGCTATGTGTTTGTGAAAAAGCCAATATGGCATTATGCATTTTTCTACATTATCCTACTATTCAATGTTTGCTTTTCACAAATTCCCTTTACTATTTTATTCATTGAATTTAATTGTCAATACAAACGTGATGGTTTGTTACGAGTGATGCTTGATCTATGCTACTCATGCCCTTTGCCGGCATGCCAATAAACACCTTGCATTCACTTGTCCTCATATGCACTAGCTATTTTCCATTAATGAGTTTTCACATGTACTCATGAGCGTGTGTTAACATCATTTACCTTTTAATGTGCATTTACATCCATCCTTTTCCGTTCTCTTCCTTGCTTTACCCCTTTAAATTTAATTTACTTTCTCTTTCCTTTTTCAGGATGGCCACCAAGAAAGGAAAGGAGAAAGCTACCCCCAAACAACTAGCAAGATGAGGTACAAAGAGAGCATTAGTGGAAGAACCCGCTTCAACTGTAGTTAAGCCCTCAACAAAGAAAATTAAGAGGATCATAAATGTTGATGATAAAGAAAGAGCCTTCCCATCAAAGGACACTGCGCGATTCTCCAATCGCTACTGTGAGCAGATGTTCCCCATCCTGGTAGAAAGGAGTTACAACAACGAATACCTTCTTCTCCTCCCGAACCACATTGCTACACTTGTTGAGCCGCAGATTGCCCGAAGACAATGGGGTTTCCTACAAAGACAGCCAAGGCAGGTCAATCTTTCTTGGGTAGTCAAGTTCTACTCCAACTACCACCTACCAACCCTGCAGTCTGTCTACGTCTGTCAAAAGCAAGTCCCCATTACTGAAGAAGCCATTCAAAAAGTTCTAAGTCTTCCCCCTATCCCAGAAGGATTGGATGTCTTTCAAGAAGCCGCACTCAAGCGCCATATGTACCAATTTGACTGGGACGCCGTTCTCAGAGTTATCGCACTGCCTGGCAGTAGATGGATCTACGGATAACATCGTACCCGCCCTAAGGGAATTTCGGCTTCAGCACTCACCTTGGAGGCTCGCGTATGGGCACAGATTATGTCCCATTACGTCTTTCCGAGCACTCACGAGTCCTCCTTCACTGCGGACATGGCCGTTCTACTATGGTGCATCCTTACAGACCAACCTCTGAATCTACCAAGACATATCCGGAATGCCGTGGGACACGTACAAATTGCGGATAACTTACCTTTTCCCGCCCTGGTCTTAGATCTTGTCTCAACAGCCGGAGTCTCCTACAGAGCTGGGGACACCAAAGCCATGCTTCCACGGGATGATCAGTATGTCCCCAACGGGAAGTACCTTAGACTTCCAGCAGCCACTACCAGCCAGCCCACTGTACCAGTTGAAGATATTCCTTCTTCAATACCACAAGCACCTACAACAGCCCAACTGCTCCAGCAGATACTTGAAAAGTTGGATCGGCAGGAACAGAAAGCTAAGATGAGAGAGCGACGTAACAAGCGCCGATTCACATACCTCAAGGAGCTGATCATGGGTAAATTCAAGGACTCAGATACCCCGGAATCCACTTCCTTTACCAGCACATGGAGCCATGATGGTCCCGACTGTGGAGATACTGCTACTAGCCCACCTTTGTTCCTGACAGATGGCACCGAGGACGGTGCAAAGCCTTAAGTGTGGGGAGGTCGGTCAGTACCTAACTTCCGGAGGTAATTTATCTTCCCTAGCACCCATAAATTAGGATATTTAGTTAGATTTTTCTTTTGTAGAATAGGATAAATTGCATAGTAATAGATTAGTTACATGCATGCTCTGCTTGATTAAAAAGACAATAAGTTTCTTCTAAGACCCCATCTTTGGAACAAAATTTCACTAATTTTAATTAAAATTTTTATGTTAAATTTGCTTGAAGTTGTATTTGGAACATGATTTTTGAGCTAAAGAATACACAACCTGTGAGATTTGAGCCTTTATGAATGGTTACATTATTTAACCATAATTATTTTATTCTTGTGTGTTTACTTCTCTATGATTGTAATCTATATTTTGTTTCATCCTATATGTCCAATGTTTATTATATTTATATGTTTGCATATGATTGAGGCCATTATTTGTTTAGCTCACTTATCCAAATAAAGCCTACCCTTCCAGTTACCTTTGTTAGCCACTTTGAGCCTTTAAATCCCATTTGTTCTATATTTTACCACATTAATAGCCTTAAACGGAAAAACAATTATATATCCCAAATTGAATCTTTGGTTAGCTTAAGATAGAATTGTGTGAGGCAATCAAGTATGGGAAATTGTGGGAACAAAGGATAATAAGGGAATGAGTCATGATAATATAATGGGAATTTGGATACCTACTCATGTGAAACTATAAGAATTAAAAATCTATGTACATTGATAAGCTGTGTTATTTTTATGTTTCTATTTAAAAAAAAATATCCAAAAATATTCCACAAATAAATAAGGGGACAAAATTACCCCAATATTAAGTTAGGAATTCAAAGATCAATGCATGTATGATAAAATTCAAATAAAAGGTTGATACATGAGTATGGATGTGAAAGAGATTTATGGGTAGCTAGGTATGAATTCTAAAGTTACATAGAATATATATATAGGTTATGTTAAAGCTTGGGTTAATTAAAGATTTAATTTATAAGCTTACTTAGCCATATATGTATTGAAAAGACCTCATGATGTTTGCATTGATATATTAAATGTTGTTGATTGGTTAGGAGAAGAACAAAAATTAGAGGGCATGATTAGAGAAGGATAGAGTGATGACCTTATACACTAGAGAGACTAGAGTGTACATACATCATCAGTGAGGGTTCCATGCTTGAATTTCTATTTTCTCTGCTTTCATGAGCTATCTTCTTGAATTTTTATCTGTTCTTACTATATAAGAATTGAGTTAGTGGAATTTGATTTGTAATTATTTTGAAGAGCTTACTTACTTTTGATCAAGTGGACAAGAATCATATAGTTGCATTCATATATAGGTTGCATTGCATTTCATAGGTTTTACATGTTCTTACTCATTCATTTTATCTCCTTCAACTAAGCATGAGGACATGCTAATGTTTAAGTGTGGGGAGGTTGATAAACCACTATTTTATGGTTTATATTGTGTTTAATTATGTGGTTTTATCATGATCTTTACCCACTTATTCATTAAACAAGCATGCATTTACAATTCCTTCCTAAAGTTATTGCATGATTGAAAACTTGCTTCCCAGAGACTTTTAATTATGTATTTTATTTCTCTTTTATTCCAATCGATGCCGTGATCTGTGTGTTAAGTGTTTCAGGCTTTATAGGGCACGAAGGAGTTGGAGATTGGAGAGGAAGCTTGCAAAAATGGAAGGAACACAAGGAATTGAGGAGATGACCAGCGAAAAGTGACGCGGCCACATGGCTCACGCGACCACGCGAAGAAGAGGAAATTGCAGTGACGCGGCCGCATGGATGACGCAACCGCGCGGCATGGAATAGCACAAGCGACGCGGCCGCATGGATGACGCGACCACTTGACATGCGTGATCTGCATAATCTGCAGAATCGTTGTGGGCGATTTCGGGCCTTATTTTGACCTAGTTTTCGGCCCAGAAAAGCACACTAGAGCCAGAGAACATGCAAAAACCAACAACAACATTCATTCCGCATAGTTTTAGTTTTTAGATCTAGTCTTCTTCTCCTCTAGGTTTTCTCTCTAGACATTCATAGTTTTTAGGATTTGTTATGTTCATCGTTTTGCATTGGGATATTGAGAAGAGTTATTGCCTCATCAAGACTTCGACATTTTAGTTCGTTCTCTTTACTTGTCTCTTACTCTTCCATGTTCCTTAATTTACTTAATTTCACTACTGGATTATTTTAGCATTTATTAATACAAGAATTATCTTTATTTTTAATTAATATTTTGATTATTATTTATCATGTCTTTCTTTAATTCCCTTTCTTATATTATGAATTTCACATTTACAATGAGCGAGTAGTTCCCTAACTTGATGGGGAGTTGATTGAAAGAAACCCTTGAAGTTGGGATACTCAAGAGAAAGATTGTAATTGGGGTTATTGTTGGATTACTCTCTAGTCATTAACACCAATCCTCCCAAGAGTGGATTGGAACTTGTGGATGGATATAGCATTCCAAGTCGTTTGACTTTCCCTTACTTAGTAAGGGGCAACTAAACATAATAACCCCCAATTATCAATTAATCTTGAGAGTACTCCAACAAGAATAGGGCTTCCAACTAATCAACTCCCAGTCAAGGCTTTTATTTAGATTTATATATAAATTCTCTAATTTAATTTTCTGCCATTCAACTCAAACCTTTTTGAAACCATCTGATTAATAAAATAGCACACTTTTCTGCAACTCGTTCGGAGACGACCTGGGATTCATACTCCCAGTATTTTAATTTTAATTTTTGTGACACCTTTCTAAATTGATAAGCAGATTTCTGGTTGGTTAAGAACTATACTTGCAATGCATATTTTATAATCATTCTTAACTCGTCAATTTCCGCTCCCATCACCACTCCTATCCTTAATTTCTAAATCAAATTCTTGCAGCAACAATATCCAACGTATTAGCCTTATTTTCGACTCTTTTTTAGCTAATAAATATTTTAGAGCTGCATGGTCTGAGTACACTACCACCTTAGTACCAAGTAAATAAGTTCGGAATTTATCCAGAGCAAAAACAATAGCCAGAAGCTATTTTTCTGTGGTAGTGTAATTAGATTGAGCAGCGTCTAAGGTCTTAGAAGAATATGCAATTATGAAAGGATCCTTACCTTCGCGCTGAGCCAGTGCCGCTCCTACTGTATGGTTGGAGGTATCACACATAATCTCAAATGGCTGGCTCTAGTCTGGTCCTCTCACAATCGGAGCTTGAATCAAGGCGATTTTCAGCTTATCAAACGCTTCCATGCAGTCCTCACTCAGCTCAAACTCCACATCCTTCTGCAGTAGTCTGGATAAAGGCAATGCTACCTTACTGAAGTCCTTGATAAATCTCCAGTAGAAACCTGCATGACCATGGAATGAACGAACTTTCCTCACAGAAGAGGAGTAAGGTAAACTAGAAATTACATCTACCTTTGCTGGATCTACATAAATACCTGTATTAGAAACAACATGTCCTAGAACAATACCTTGTTATTCCATAAACTGACATTTCTCAAAATTTAATACAAGGTTTGAACTAACACACATGTCTAATACTCTAGCTAAACTATCCAAGCAAAGGCTAAAAAAATCACCATATATGCTAAAATCATCCATGAAAACTTCCATACAGACCTCAATAAGATCTGAGAAAGACTCATCATGTACCTTTGGAAAGTAGCCAGTGCATTACATAAGACAAAGGACATCCTCTTGTAAGCATACGTTCCAAAGGGACATGTAAAAGTAGTCTTCTCCTAATCTTCAGGAGCTATATGAATTTGAAAATAGCCTGTATAACCATCTAAAAAGTAGTAATGTGATTTACCTGACAGGCGATCAAGCATCTGATCAATAAATGGCAAGGGGTAATGATCCTTGCGAGTGGCTTGGTTGAGGCACTTGTAATCAATGCAAACTCTCCATGAATTCTGCACTTTAGTTGCTATGAGTTCTCCATGCTCATTCTTCACTATTGTGACTCCAGACTTCTTGGGCACCACTTATAATGGGCTAACCCATTCGCTATCTGAGATTGGATAAATGATATCAGCTTCTAGCAGTCTGGTTACTTCCTTCTTGACAACCTCCAAGATGGTGGGGTTCAGTCTTCTTTGAGGTTGACGGACAGGCCTTGCTCCCTCTTCCAAAAATATCCCGTGCTCACAAACTTGAGGGCTGATGCCTACAAAATATCCGCCAAGCTCCACCCAATTGCTTTCTTGTGTCTTTTCAGCACACTAAGCAGCTGCTCTTCCTGTTGGGAAGTGAGTTCCCTTGCAATGATGAATGGGAGCTTCTGATTATCCTCAAGGTAAGCATACTTGAGGTGGGGTGGAAGGGGCTTTAGCTCCATTTTCTGCTCATGGCTAGGCACTTGATCATCTGGAGCTAGTGATAATGGCAAAGTGTCCTCATTGTGTTCAGAAGGTTTCCCCACACTTGGACCATGCTCTATGTGCATTTCTTCTATTTCTTCTTAGTGGACTGCAGATACAGTCTCATCAATGATGTCGCATTGGAAGATAGAATGATCTTCCAGAGGGTGTTTCATAGCTTCATCCAAGTTGAAGCTTACTGCTCTTCCATCTATCTCAAAAGAATCAGTTTCTAAGAAGGCACCCAGCTTGAACTTTGAAGTCTTCAGAAATGGCCTTCCAAGCAGGATGGATGATGGTCTTCCTGAGTCATTAGGGGGCATCTCCAAAATATAGAAGTCAATAGGAAATGTGAGCCCCTTAATGCTCACCAGCACGTCCTCATCAATTCCAACCACTGTGATGATGCTTTTATCTGCTAAAATAAAACGAGCTGCCAACCTTTTTAAGGGAGGGTGCCTCAAAGCATCATATACACACAATGGCATAATACTCACGCACGCTCCTAAATCACACATGCAGTCAGAAAATATTACACCCCAATGGTACAGTTAACCATGCATGAACCTGGATCACTACATTCTTCAAGTATATCCCCCATTAAAGCAGATATAGAACTACCTAAAGGAATAGTTTCTAATTCATTAATCTTATCCTTATGCATGCACAAATATTTTAGAAATTTTGCATATTTAGGTACTTGCTGCATTGCATCAAAAAAGGGAATAGTTACCTCAACCTTTTTGAAGATTTCTACCATTTTGGGATCGAGTTCCTTCTACTTTCTGGGCTTCCTTGCAAGGTGTGGAAATGGGATAGGAATGGCGTCTCTTATGACTTCAGCTTCCTTTGGTTCTCCATTCCTTGGTTGAGTTTTTTCTTCTTCAACCATGATTTGTACTTCATCTTCCTCTTCAACATCCTCCATTTTAACCATGTCCTCAACTGGGGTGTTTTCTTGCAAGCTTGGCTCCTCATGATTTCTCTCTTGTAGTGTGGTTCCAGACCTTAAAGTGATGGCGTTGATTCTACCTTTGGGGTTGGGTAGAGGTTGAGAAGGAATTCCACTGGAGCTTGAAGGTTGATTATTGGGAGCGGAGAATGAATCCATCTTGGAGACGAGAGCTTGTAAAGTGGCATTCAGACCATTTATGGTAGAGTTAAGTGTAGTCTGAATGTTTTGTTGTCCTTGTGCAAGAGAACGAAGTATCTCATCATTAAAAGAGGAAGGGGGATAAGTAATCTGAGGAGCCTACTATTGGTTGTCCTGAGGCAATTGAGACTGCCTTAGGTGAGGTACTCTGTAAGGCTGGTTCTGGTTCTGATGTTGATAGGAAGGGTTCTGCTGATTTCGATGCTGCTGATTATTATTATTATTCTACCTCTGATTTCCTTGGTTGTCTCTGCCTCCTCTGTTATAGTTGTCCCTCTATCCTTGGTTGGAGTATCCCTCCAGCCTTGGGTGGAATTATCTCTCCACCCATGGTTGGAGTTATCTTGCCAACCTTGGTTATAGTTCCCACCTTGGTTATAATTCCCGCTTTGTTGATAGTATCCTTGATTTGGGCAGTCATATAAGTTATGAGTAGCTGCTAAGGTGTTGTCTTCTTGTTGGAGCGGTGGACACTCATCAGTGTAATGATTGTAATCGGCACATATCCTACACACTCTATGAGGAACCAGTTGTTGACTATGTTGTGGTGAGGGGGGCTAAGATTGTTGTTGATTCAGTTGGAGTTGCTTTAGTATGTTGGTCATCTCCTCCAAAGTCTGTGTGAGTGCAATAGTCTCACTGCTAGAAGAAACCTCCACAACAGACTTAGGATGGTTGGTCCTATACCTATCATTCTGGGAAGATTCAGCTAGATCGGCAATCAGCTGCCACACTTCTGTTGCCGTCTTATACTTCTTCAGAGAGCCATTACTTGTAGCATCTAATGTAGTCTTATCCTGAGGATTCATGCCTTGTGTGAAGTAGCTGATCAATACCATCTCATCAATCTTGTGGTGGGGGCATGAATCTAAGAGGTTCTTGAAGCGTTCCCAATACTCATAAAGGGTTTCTGACTCTCCTTGGATAATGCAGGAGATCTCTTTCCTCAGCATGTCTGTAACTTCAGCTAGAAAGTATTTGTCCAGGAACTCCCTTCTGAGCATATCCCAGTTGGTAACGACTGCTTCCGGTTGAGTGTAGAACTACTCCCTTGCCTTTCCCTCAAGAGAAAACGGGAAGGCAAATAGCAAAATAGTAGTTTCAGCTGCACCATGATGCCTAATAGTTAAGCAGGCTGGCTGAAAATCCCTGAGGTGTTTGATAGGCTCCTGAGCAGGTAAACCATGAAACTTGGGTATTAGGTTGATTAACGAAGTCTTCAGTTCAAAATATGGAGCCAGATTTGGGTGACGCGCTTGATACGGTTGCAGGGTGAAGTCTGGAGCTCCAGCTTCTTGGAGAGTAATCCTCCTGGGCTCCGCCATATTACCTGCACGTAAATCAACCGAATTAGTAGAAGAGGAGCTTGTTTCTTCCTCAAATGGCGCTTCAGATTCACTCTCAAATGCGGCTAAGCTCAAGTCAGGCAGAGAACGCATCATTCAATGAAAGAAACATACAGCTCATGGTAATAAAATAAAATAAAATAATTGCAAATAAAAAAATTCCAACCAATAAATTAGCACACTGTTGCAACTCTCCGGCAACGGCACCAAAAATTGACACAGCGGAAAATTGACAATTAAGAAATTTTAGTAAAAGTAGCATTGCAAGTACAATTCTTAACCGACGAAAATTTCGCTTATCAATTTAGAAAAATTGTCACAACGAGTTGACAAAAGAGTGCAGTTTATTGGTCAGGGGTTTTCCGAGAAATTTTTGAGTTGAGAAATAGAAAAGTAAATAATTGTAAATTAAAGCAATGCGAGAGAATTTATATAATGAAGATAAAAACCTTGACCGGGAGAATATTAATTGGAAGCTCTATCCTTGTTGAATTTTCCAAGTGTAATAGTAAAAGGTTGTTGTTCTGCTTGGTCATCCCTTGCTGAAGAAAGGAACGTCAAGTAACTAACTAACCAACTCTATCCTCAAGTCCTAATCCTCTCTTAAGGAAGGATTAAAGTTAGAGACTAGAGAGTTAGCCAGCAACTTCCAATTAGAATTACACTTGAGTATTCCAACTCAAGGGTCTCCTTTTAATCAACTCCCAATCAAGTTAGGAAACTACTCCATTGACATGAATATAACGTTCTCAGGAATGTAAAGAGAATAAAAAGAAGACATGATAAATTAAACAATAACTAAAAATAAATTAAAATTAAAAATAGTTCCTTGCATTAATAAATCCCAAAATCATAAACATACTTATCTGAACAGGGTTAATGGGCAATTAAAAGAGTAAAGGAATAAGAAAACAAACTAGAATAATAACAACTTTAACGGAGGTAGTGACCCTTCTCAATATCCAAAGCAAAAGCATAAACTATAAAAACTATGAGTATGTAGAAAACCTAGAGGAAGAGTGATATCTCTCTAACATTCCAATCTAAAATTAAAAACTATGCATAATGCGAATTTGTGTTGAGTCTCTGCTTGTCCCCTGGCTCTAATCTGTGTTTCTGGGTTGAAAACTGGGTCTAAACTCAGCCCAAATTCGCCCCTAGCATTTTCTGACATTTCTGTAGGTAGCGCACGTCACGCGTATGCGTCAGTCACGCATACGCGTCGATTGGCGATATTCCTTGTCACGTGTACGCGTCAGTCACGCGCACGCGTCGCTGATCATCTTCGCGTGTCACGCGTACGCGTCAGGTACGCGCACGTGTGAGCCATGCGTGCACGTCGCTTCTTGCTGGTTGTCTCCTTTATTTTTTTTGAGCTCCTTCCATATATGCAAGTTTCCTCTCCATCCTCTAAGCTATTCCTGCCCTATAAAGTCTAAAAACACTTAACACATAGATCACGGCATCAAATGGTAGAAAAGGGGGATCAAAAACCATGCAAATTGTAAAACAAAACTAGGAAGGAATTGTAAAACCATGCAAATTGTATGAATAAGTGTGCAAAGACTTGACCAAAACCACTCAATTGAGTACAAGATAAACCATAAAATAGTATTTTATCAGTAAGCTAAACACATATATACATCTATACAAACAGGAACCCAAAATACACCTGGGAACTACTTCGCTTCAAGGATCCAAATGCCTAGCGAGGAGCCTCTTGATCTGCATCTAAAAACAACAACACAGTATGGAATGAGAACTGGAGGTTCTCAGCATGGTAAAGGTGCCACGCGTATAATAGATAAGGTCCTGGGAATGCCAGAGGCAATCTTAAAACTCCGTCATTCATTTATCCAACTTAATTACTAAACAGAAGCCATAAATAAGGGCAGGTAATCTAAATCTGCCTAACTACTCAATTTTAAACCTAACATAACACCAAACCATTTCACCCTTTTCTTCATCCCTCCGTCATCCATAATTCAGTAGAGACAAGCAACCAAACAAGTTCATGCAAAAGTAATGAGCAGATAGTTCAAGTAGCAAGTATAACAGGTAGCAGGAGGTATATATCAATTAGGCAAACCCAGGAAATTCATAGCAATCAAAACAAACAAATTCATATGATGCATGCCTGCTGATGAGCGGATATTTTATACGCTTTTTGGGGTTAATTTCATATAGTTTTTAGTACGTTTTAGTTAGTTTTTAGTTTATTTTCATTAGTTTTTAGGAAAAATTCATATTTCTGGACTTTACTATGAGTTGTGTGTTTTTCTGTAATTTCAGGTATTTTTCTGGCTGAAATTGAGGGAGCTGAGCAAAAATTTGATTCAGGCTGAAAAAGGACTGTTGATGCTGTTGGATTCTGACCTCCCTGCACTCAAAGTGGATTTTCTGGAGCTACAGAACTCGAAATGGCGCGCTTCTAATTGCGTTGGAAAGTAGACATCCAGGACTTTCCAGAAATATATAATAGTCCATACTTTGCTCAAGGATAGGCGACGTAAACGGGCGTTCAACGCCAGTTCTCTGCCCAATTCTGGCGTTCAGCGCCAGAAAATGATTAAAAGTTGGAGTTCAACGCCAGAAATGGATCCAAACCTGGCGTTGAACGCCCAAAACAGCCTTATGCACGTGAAATGTTTAATTTTCAGCCCCAGCACACACCAAGTGGGCCCCAGAAGTGGATCTTTGTACCATCTGTCATAGTCTACTCACTTTTTGTAAACCTAGGCTACTAGTTTAGTATTTAAACAACTTTTAGAGACTTATTTTGTATCTCATGACATTTTAGATCTAAACTTTGTACTCTTTGACGGCATGAGTCTCTAAACTCCATTGTTGGGGGTGAGGAGCTCTGCTGTGTCTCGATGAATTAATGCAAGTATTTCTGTTTTCCATTCAAACATGCGTGTTCCTATCTAAGATATCCATTCGCGCCTAACTATGGAGAAGGTGATGATCAGTGACACTCATCACCTTCCTCAATCCATGAATGTGTGTCTAACAATCACCTCCGTTCTACATCAGATTGAATGAATATCTCTTAGATTCCTTAATCAGAATCTCCGTGGTATAAGCTAGATTGATGGCGGCATTCATGAGAATCCGGAAAGTCTAAACCTTGTCTGTGGTATTCCGAGTAGGATTCAGGGATTGAATGACTGTGACGAGCTTCAAACTCGCGAGTGCTGGGCGTAGTGACAGACGCAAAAGGAGGGTGAATCCTATTCCAGCATGATCGGGAACCTCAGATGATTAGCCGTGCTGTGACAGAGCATTTGGATCATTTTCACAAGAGGAGGGGGTGTAACCATTGACAACGGTGATGCCCCAACACACAGCTTGCCATAGAAGGACGTGCGTGCGTGAACCAGAGGACAAAGGAAAGCAGAGGTTTAGAAGACAAAGCATCTCCAAAACTCCAACATATTCTCCATTACTGCATAACAAGTAACCTTTAACCCATGCTCTCTTGTTCATTCGCAATTCAACTGATAAATATAATTGACTTCCTGACTAAGAATTGCAAAATAACCATAGATTGCTTCAAACCAACAATCTCCGTGGAATTCGACCCTTACTCACGTAAGGTATTACTTGGATGACCCAGTGCACTTGCTGGTTAGTGGTACGAGTTATGAAAAGTGTGATTCACAATTCGTGCATCAAGTTTTTGGCACCGTTGCCGGGGATTGTTCGTGTTTGAACAACTGACGGTTTATTTTGTTTCTTATATTAGGAAAATTTTTCTTTTTTTGGTTTAGAGTCTCTTATTATTGTTCTTGGTTAAAAATATCCTTCTTCAAAACAATTGTTACATTTACTGTCCAATTGGCTAGAGCGTTGGTCTAAGTCCGTGGTAGTTTGGTATACTTTTTTTTAAAATCTTTTTCAAAAATAATAATTTCTCTATTAAATTTAGTGCCAAACTTTAAGTTTGGTGTTTTCTTATTGATTTTCCTTTGATTTTCGAAAATTTTAGTTTGGTTTTCTAAAAATTTTAAGTTTGGTGTCCTTTCTTCATGTTCTTGTGTTCTTGTGAGTCTTCAAAGTGTTCTTGAGTTTTTCTTGTGTCTTGATCTTAAAATTTTAAGTTTGGTGTTCCTTGGTGTTTTTCCCTCCAAATTTTTCGAAAACAAGGAGCATTAGATCTAAAAATTATAAATCTTGCGCTATTTTATTGTTTTTCTCTTCCCTCACTAAATTCAAAAATATATTTTCTCTCTAATTTTAAAACAGATTTTCGAAAATTATTTTTAAAAATTCAGATTTTTTTTTAAATTTAAAATCTTTTCCAAATCATATCTTTTTCAAAACTTCCTTACCACTTTCTCTCCCCTCATTTTTTTCGAAAATCTTCACTTACTTTTATTTATTTTATTAATTTATTTTATTTTCGAAATAAATAAATAAATAAATAAATAAATAAATAAATAAATAAAAATTTATTTTCTGTATTTTACATCATCTCCCTTTCTCCATCATGGATCTAAGCGGAAATGAATAGTCCAGGAGGACTCTGGGGTCATATTCTAACCCCTCTACTGCTTCATATGGGAGTAGCATCTGCATACCCTCCATTGGAGTCAGTAGCTTTGAGTTGAATCCTCAGCTCATTATCATGCTGCAGCAAAGTTGCCAGTATTCCGGCCTTCCACAGGAAGAACCTACAGAGTTTCTGGCACAGTTTCTACAGATTGCTGACACAGTACATGATAAAGAAATAGATCAGGATATCTACAGACTATTACTGTTTCCATTTGCTGTAAAAGATCAAGCTAAGAGGTGGTTGAATAACCAACCTAAGGCCAGCATAAGGACATGGAAACAACTGACAGAAAAATTCCTGAATCAATACTTTCCCCCAAAACGGATGACACAGCTAAGGCTGGACATCCAAGGCTTCAAACAAGGAGATAATGAATCTCTTTATGATGCCTGGGAGAGATACAGAGAGATGCTACGAAAATGCCCCTCTGAAATGTTTTCAGAGTGGGTTCAGTTAGACATCTTCTATTATGGGCTTGCAGAAAGAGCTCAGATGTCCTTGGATTACTCAGCTGGTGGATCTATCCACATGAGAAAGACAATTGAAGAAGCTCAAGAGCTCATTGATACAGTTGCCAGGAATCAGCATCTGTACCTAAGCAGTGACCCTTCCATGAAAGAAGAGGTTAAAACAGCAACTGCTGAACTCAGTCCTGTAAAACAAGCTGCTGAATTCAATCAGCAATTGGACTTTCTAACAAAGTAGTTAGCCAAATTCAAAGATAGACTACAAGAGACAAGGATGGCTAATATACATATGGACGAACAGTTTAAGCAAACAAAGCAGCAGCTGTCAAAGCAAATAACAGAAGAATGCCAAGCAGTTCAACTAAGAAGTGGGAAAACATTAAATACCCCACCTCAAGGCAGCAAAAAGCTAAGAAATAAGCAAACCACCCAAAATTCACCTGAGGACAGTAAGAGCCCAGGGAAAAGTAATTCTGGAACTAAAATGCCAGAAATTTGGTGGAAGGCTGGCGCTGAACACCCAGACCATGCTCAGGACTGGCGTTCAACACCAGAAATAGGCAAGGATCTGGCGTTGAATGCCCAAAATGGGCAAGATCTGGCGCTGAACGCCCAAAATGGGCACAGTTCTGGCGTTCAGACGCCAGGAACAGACAAGGAGTTGGCATCTAACGTCACTCCAGTCTCTAACTCTGGCACTCAATTGCCAGTGAGGGATCAGACACACACAAATGCTGAAAGCAACCCCTCTAAAAAGGCTTCTTCAACCACTTATGTAGGCAATAAACCTACAGCAACTAAGGTTGAAGAATATAAAGCCAAGATACCTTATCCTCAAAAACTCTGGAAAGAGGAGCAGGATAAGCAATTTGCTCGCTTTGCAGATTATCTCAGGACTCTTGAAATAAAGATTCCATTTGCAGAAGCACTTGAGCAAATACCTTCTTATGCCAAGTTCATGAAAGAGATCTTGAGTCATAAAAAGGATTGGAGAGAAACAGAAAGAGTTCTCCTCACTGAAGAATGCAGTGCAGTCATTCTAAAAAGCTTTCCTGAGAAGCTTAAAGACCCTGGGAGTTTTCTGATACCATGCATATTAGAAGGTCAATGCACCAAGACAGCTTTATGCAATCTTGGGGCAAGCATCAACCTAATACCTGCATCCACTATCAGAAAGCTTGGCTTAACTGAAGAAGTTAAACTAACCCGAATATGTCTCCAACTTGCTGATGGCTCCACTAAATACCCATCAGGCGTGATTGAAGACATGATTGTCAGAGTTGGGCCATTCGCCTTTCCCACTGACTTTGTTGTGCTGGAAATGGAGGAGCACAAGAGTGCTACTCTCATTCTAGGAAGACCTTTCCTAGCAACTGGATGATCCCTCATTGACATCCAACAGGGGGAAATAACCCTGAGAGTCAATGATGATGAGTTTAAGTTGAACGCTGTCAAAGCCATGCAGCATCCTGACACATCAAAAGACTGCATGAAAGTTGATCTTATTAACTCTTTGGTAGAAGAGATCAACATGGCTGAGAGTCTCGAATCAGAGTTGGAAAACATCTTTAAAGATGTTCAGCCTGATTTAGAGGATTCAGAGGACATGAAAGAGCCTCTGAAAATTCTTCTGGAAGAAGAAAAACCTCCTAAACCCGAGCTCAAGCCATTACCACCATCCTTGAAATATGCATTTCTGGGAGAAGGTGACACTTTTCTAGTGATCATAAGCTCTGCCTTAAATTCACAGGAAGAGGAAGCACTTATTCAAGTGCTAAGGACACACAAGACAGCTCTTGGGTGGTCCATAGGTGACCTTAAGGGCATAAGCCCAGCTAGATGCATGCACAAAATCTTATTGGAGGATAATGCTAAACCAGTGGTTCAACCACAGAGGCGGCTAAATCCAGCCATGAAAGAAGTGGTGCAGAAAGAGGTCACCAAATTACTAAAGGCTGGGATTATTTATCCTATTTCTGATAGCCCCTGGGTGAGCCCTGTCCAAGTCGTCCCAAAAAAGGGAGGCATGACAGTGATTCATAATGAAAAAAATGAACTGGTTCCTACAAGAACAGTTACAGGGTGGCGCATGTGTATTGACTACAGAAGGCTCAATACAGCCACCAGAAAGGATCATTTTCCTTTACCATTCATAGACCAGATGCTAGAAAGACTAGCAGGTCATGATTATTACTGCTTTTTGGATGGCTACTCAGGCTATAACCAGATTGCAGTAGATCCTCAGGATCAAGAGAAAACAGCATTCACATGTCCATATGGAGTGTTTGCTTATAGGAGGATGCCATTTGGGCTGTGTAATGCGCCTGCAACCTTCCAGAGATGCATGCTCTCTATTTTCTGTGATATAGTGGAAAAATTTCTGGAAGTCTTCATGGATGACTTCTCAGTATATAGAGACTCATTCAGCTCTTGTCTTGATCACCTGAAACTTGTTTTGAAGAGATGCCAAGAGACAAACCTAGTTTTAAATTGGAAAAAATGTCATTTCATGGTGACTGAAGGGATTGTCCTTGGGCATAAAATCTCAAACAAAGGAATAGAGGTGGATCAAGCAAAAATAGAGGTAATTGAAAAATTACCACCACCTGCCAATGTTAAGGCAATCAGAAGCTTTCTGGGGCATGCAGGATTCTATAGGAGGTTTATAAAGGATTTTTCAAAAATCGCAAAACCTCTAAGCCATCTGCTAGCTGCTGACACGCCATTTGTGTTTGACACAGAGTGCCTGCAGGCATTTGAATCGCTGAAAGCTAAGCTGGTCACAACACCAGTTATTTCTGCACCAGACTGGACATTACCATTTGAGCTAATGTGTGATGCCAGTGATCACGCCATTGGTGCAGTGTTGGGACAGAGGCATGACAAGCTTCTGCACGTCATTTATTACGCTAGTCGCGTTCTAAATGATGCCCAGAAAAATTACACAACCACAGAAAAAGAATTACTTGCAGTGGTTTACGCCATTGACAAGTTCAGATCATACTTAGTAGGATCAAAAGTGATTGTGTATACTGATCATGCTGCTCTTAAATATCTACTCACAAAGCAGGATTCAAAACCTAGGCTCATCAGATGGGTGTTGCTTCTGCAAGAGTTTGATATAGAAATAAGAGACAGAAAAGGGACAGAGAACCAAGTGGCTGATCATCTATCCCAGATAGAGCCAGTAGAAGGGACGCCCCTCCCTTCTCTTGAGATCTCTGAGACTTTTCCGGATGAGCATTTATTTGCCATTTAGGAAACGCCATGGTTTACCGATATTGCAAACTATAAAGCTGCAAGGTTCATACCCAAGGAGTACAACAGGATACAAAAGAAGAAATTAATTACTGATGCAAAGTACTACTTGTGGGATGAACCTTATCTCTTTAAGAGATGTGCAGACGGAATAATCCGTAGGTGTGTACCTAGAAAAGAAGCACAGAGGATCCTGTGGCATTGCCATGGATCTCAATATGGAGGCCATTTCGGAGGTGAGCGAACAGCCACCAAGGTCCTCCAATGTGGCTTCTATTGGCCCACACTCTATAAAGATTCCCGAGAGTTTGTACGTAACTGTGACAGTTGCCAAAGAAGTGGTAATCTGCCTCATGGTTACGCCATGCCTCAACAAGGAATCTTGGAAATTGAGTTGTTTGA
This sequence comes from Arachis ipaensis, assembly GCF_059453495.1. Classification (NCBI taxonomy): domain Eukaryota; kingdom Viridiplantae; phylum Streptophyta; class Magnoliopsida; order Fabales; family Fabaceae; genus Arachis; species Arachis ipaensis. The sequence continues at coordinate 46,171,273 of NC_142439.1, read as the reverse complement.
CGTATGGGGAATTGACTTCATGGGACCTTTCCCACCATCATACTCAAATACTTATATTCTGGTGGCAGTTGACTATGTATCAAAATGGGTTGAGGCCATTGCCACACCCACCAATGATACTAAAACAGTGCTAAAGTTCCTCCAGAAATATATCTTTAGCAGGTTTGGTGTCCCTAGAGTACTCATCAGTGATAGGGGCACTCTCTTCTGCAATAAACAGCTTTACTCTGCCATGGTTCGGTATGGAATTCGCCATAAGGTGGCTACTCCATATCATCCACAAACTAATGGGCAAGCTGAAGTCTCTAACAGAGAATTAAAGAGAATCCTAGAACGGACAGTAAGTACCCGTAGAAAGGATTGGGCACGGAGCTTGGATGATGCTCTGTGGGCTTACAGAACAGCATTCAAGACCCCTATAGGGACCTCTCCATACCAACTTGTGTATGGTAAGGCATGTCACCTGCCCGTGGAACTGGAACATAAAGCCTACTGGGCAACCAGATTCCTAAACTTTGATGCCAAATTAGCAGGAGAAAAAAGATTGCTCCAGCTAAATGAGCTAGAGGAATTCAGATTCACAGCTTTCGAAAATGCCAAGCTTTATAAAGAGAAATAAAAAAAGTGGCATGACAGAAAGCTGTCATCCAGAATCTTTGAGCCAGGACAGAAGGTTCTGCTGTTCAACTCTAGACTCAGGCTATTCCCCGGGAAATTGAAATCCCGGTGGAGGGGACCATACGTGATTACAAGTGTATCACCATATGGTTATGTGGAGCTTCAAGATATTGATTCTGATAAGAGGTTCATTGTCAATGGACAGAGAATCAAGCATTATCTTGAAGGCAACATTGAGCAAGAGTGCTCAAGGCTGAAGCTAGACTAAAAGCTCAGCAAGGTCCAGCTAAAGACAATAAAGAAGCGCTTGCTGGGAGGCAACCCAGCCATGAGGCATCAATCCTCTAAGAAATTTGCCCCATTTCTATTTTTATTTTTATTTGTTTATATAGAGTTCATTGATAACAATGTAAAGAATCAATTGCATAAGTTCACAGGGTTACAGAAGGAATATGCACACAAAACAGAGAAAAAGAGCTCACTGGCAAGAAAACGCCAGTAAGAGCCCATTCTGGGCGTTCAGCGCCCAAAAGGGGCAGTCAGTGGGCGCTGAACGCCAGTAAGGATAGCAATCTGGCGTTCAACGCCAGAAAAGGGCAACAACTGGGTGTTGAACACCCAGGAGATCAGCATTTGGGCGTTGAACGCCCAAAACAGGCAGTGTTTGGGCGTTCAAACGCCAGGATGGCAGGGAGGAGGCAAACTCATTTTTCTTCATATTTTTTCATTCTAATCTTGATTTTCATACTTCAATTCATAATTTCTTGCATAAACATGTTAAGAACCCTGATTTCTAAAAACCCTACTTTAAAAATATCAAATGTATCCTAATCCATAAGCACCAAGCCTCTTTGCAAATTCAATCCAACTCTTTTCAAATCCTATTTTCAAAACAAATCTAATTTTTTTCCAACTAATATCTTTTTCAAATCTCCACATTATCTTTTTCAAAATCTAGATTTATCTTTTTCAAAAATCTTTCATATCTTTTCAATTTTAAACTATATCCTCTCTTATCATATCTTCTATCTTATCTTTTCCAAATCAATCTTTTTATCATATCTTTATCTCTTTTTTCGAAAACCCACCCTCCCTCCCTTTAAATTTGAGTTCGGCCTCCCTTCCCTCCCATCAACAATTGCACCTAGCTCTCCTTCTTTCCCTCTCTTTTCTTTTCTTTTGCTTGAAGACAAGCAAACCTCTAAGTTTGGTGTGTTTATCCGCGATCACTAAGATCATGGCTCCTAAAGAAAAACAACCCACTCTAAGAGGCAAGAAAGAGAGCGTTCCAAAACCACTTTGGAATCAAGGGAAGTTCTTATCTAAAGAACATTCAGACCATTACAATAAAATAATGGGTCTGAGATCAGTGATCCCGGAAGTTAGATTCGATCTGAAAGAAGATGAATATCCGGAGATCCAGGAGCAAATTCGAATCAGGAACTGGGAAGTCCTAGCTAATCCTGAAACGAAAGTGGGAAGGAATATGATCCAGGAGTTCTATGCTAATATGTGGCAGACTGACAAGCAAAAACTGTCTGGAACTGCTTTCTATGAATATCGGACCATGGTCAGAGGAAAGATTGTTCACACCATCCCTGACAAGATCAGAGAGATCCTAAAGCTACCTCAGCTGAAAGATGATCCAGACTCCTTCAACAGGAGAATGATGAGAACAGACAAGGGCCTGGATAAGATTCTAGAGGACATATGTATCCCTGGAGCCAGGTGGACCACCAACACAAAGGGTGTCCCAAATCAACTCAAGAGAGAGGATCTCAAACCTGTTGCCAGAGGATGGCTGGACTTCATTGGGCATTCTCTGTTGCCCACTAGCAACCGTTCTGAAGTCACAGTTAAAAGAGCAGTGATGATCCATTGCATCATGATGGGAAAAGAAGTGGAAGTTCATCAGCTGATCTCAGCTGAATTCTACAAAATTGCTAACAAAAATTCTAAAGAGGCCAGGTTGGCTTATCCAAGCGTGATTTCTCTGCTCTGCAAGGACGTCGGGGTAAGGATGGGAATAACTGAGTATATCTCAGTTGAGAAACCAATCACCAAAGTATCAATGGAAAAACAACAAGCCCAGGATGATCCCACCAAGAAGAAAACACAGGAATTTCTCCCAGAAATCCCTCAATCTGAATACTGGGAGTATCTTGAGACGTCTATCACCAAGATACGGGAAGCTATGGAGCAAATAATAAAAGAACAGAAGGAACACAGTCAAATGCTGACCTATATGTTTAAAGAACAAGAGGAGCAAGGGCGCGACTTAAGGGAATTGAAGCGCCAGAAGTTATCTCTTGAAGAATCAAGCACCCCACGGATCAGAGGAACACCCATTTCCCAGAACAAAGGTTGTTAAATTCCAATTTCTGCTTTAACTCTGTGATAGTGTCATTAGAGAAGTTTACCTTAGGAGTCATATAGTAGTAATTAGTATCTATTTTGATTTTATCTCCAATTAAGCCATAGTTTATTTTTCTCATCATCAACAAACATGAATAAAATAGTAGATCTTTTGAATAAGAGGCAATAAAATTTCGAGTTTTAATAAGAGAAATTCTAATTAGTTACATGTGGTGGCAATACTTTCTGTCTTCTGAATGAATGCTTGAACAGTGCATATGTCTTTTGAATTTGTTGTTTAAGACTGTTAAATATGTTGGCTCTTGAAAGAATGGTGAACATGAGACATTTTATTGATAATCTGAAAAATCACAAAAAATGATTCTTGAAGCAAGAAAAAGCAGCAAAAAAAAAAAGCAGAAAAAGCCAATAGCCCTTAAAATCAAAAGGAAAGGGTAATAAAAAGGATCCCAAGGCTTTGAGCATCAGTGGATAGGAGGGCCTAAGGGAATAAAATCCTGGCCTAAGCGGCTAAATCAAGCTGTCCCTAACCATGTGCTTGTGGCGTGAAGGTGTCAAGTGAAAACTTGAGACTGAGCGGTTAAAGTCAAGGTCCAAAGCAGAAAGAAGAGTGTGCTTAAGAACTCTGGACACCTCTAATTGGGAACTTTAGCAAAGCTGAGTCACAATCCAAAGGGTTCACCCAATTATGTGTCTGTGGCATTTATGTATCCGGTGGTAATACTGGAAAACAAAGTGCTTAGGGCCACGACCAAGACTCATGAAATAGCTGTGTTCAAGAATCATCATACTAAAATAGGAGAATCAATAATACTATCTGAATTATAAGTTCTTATAGATGCCAATCACTTTGAGCTTCAATGGATAAAGTGAGATGCCAAAACTGTTCGGAAGCAAAAAGCTACTAGTCCCGCTCATCTGATTAGAATCTGAGCTTCACTCAAAATCTCTGAGATATTATTGCTTCTCAACCTATTAGTCTTCTATTTTATTTGTCTAGTTGCTTGAGGACAAGCAACAGTTTAAGTTTGGTGTTGTGATGAGCGGATATTTTTTACGCTTTTTGGGGTTAATTTCATATAGTTTTTAGTATGTTTTAGTTAGTTTTTAGTTTATTTTCATTAGTTTTTAGGAAAAATTCATATTTCTGGACTTTACAATGAGTTGTGTGTTTTTCTGTAATTTCAGGTATTTTTCTGGCTGAAATTGAGGGAGCTGAGCAAAAATTTGATTCAGGCTGAAAAAGGACTGCTGATGCTGTTGGATTCTGACCTCGCTGCACTCAAAGTAGATTTTCTGGAGCTACAAAACTCAAAATGGCGCGCTTCAAATTGCGTTGGAAAGTAGACATCCAGGGCTTTCCAGCAATATATAATAGTCCATACTTTGCTCAATCATAAGCGACGTAAACTGGCGTTCAACGCCAGTTCTCTGCCCAATTCTGGCATCCAGCGCCAGAAAAGGATTAAAAGTTGGAGTTCAACGCCAGAAATGGATCCAAACCTGGCGTTGAACACCCAAAACAGCCTTATGCACGTGAAATTTTTAATTCTCAGCCCCAGCACACACCAAGTGGGCCCCAGAAGTGGATCTCTGCACCATCTGTCATAGTCTACTCACTTTTTGTAAACCTAGGCTACTAGTTTAGTATTTAAACAACTTTTAGAGACTTATTTTGTATCTCATGACATTTTAGATCTAAACTTTGTACTCTTTGACGGCATGAGTCTCTAAACTCCATTGTTGGGGGTGAGGAGCTCTGTTGTGTCTCGATGAATTAATGCAAGTATTTCTGTTTTCCATTCAAACATGCGTGTTCCTATCTAAGATATCCATTCGCGCCTAACTATGGAGAAGGTGATGATCAGTGACACTCGTCACCTTCCTCAATCCATGAATGTGTGTCTGACAATCACCTCCATTCTACATCAGATTGAATGAATATCTCTTAGATTCCTTAATCAGAATCTCCGTGGTATAAGCTAGATTGATGGCGGCATTCATGAGAATCCGAAAAGTCTAAACCTTGTCTGTGGTATTCCGAGTAGGATTTAGGGATTAAATAATTGTGACGAGCTTTAAACTCGCGAGTGCTGGGCGTAGTGACAGACGCAAAAGGAGGGTGAATCCTATTCTAGCACGATCAGGAACCTCAGATGATTAGCCGTGCTATGACAGAGCATTTGGATCATTTTCACAAGAGGAGGGGATGTAACCATTGACAACGGTGATGCCCCCACACACAGCTTGCCATAGAAGGACGTGCGTGCGTGAACCAGAGGACAAAGGAAAGCAGAGGTTCAGAAGACAAAGCATCTCCAAAACTCCAACATATTCTCCATTACTGCATAACAAGTAACCTTTAACCCATGCTCTCTTGTTCATTCGCAATTCAACTGATAAATATAATTGACTTCCTGACTAAGAATTGCAAAATAACCATAGATTGCTTCAAACCAACAATCTCCGTGGGATTCGACCCTTACTCACGTAAGGTATTACTTGGACAACCCAGTGCACTTGCTGGTGAGTGGTACGAGTTGTGAAAAGTGTGATTCACAATTCGTGCATCACCTGCCCTATGGCTGATGAGGCTCATCTATTGGTTATCCAGCCAATCCGACAAGTCCGAAAACCTTAGACTATTCCCCGTCATGCATCCCCAAGAGCCAATGCATAGGTTTCACATTCAAACATCAAGTAATCGCTCAATGGGGGCTTTCCATACCTGGGAATTCATACGTGTCCGGTCACCCTTACAATGTAGGGTCAATAGAGTGTCAAGATTCAACCTGGAACACATGGTGGCAAGCCATGGTTCTTACCCAGGGTAACTCGTATCTCAGATATCATTATTCATAAGCCATTTCATTTTCATTATCAATAAATTATCAATTATCAAGCCTTAGCATTAAACTTCTTTAATATTCTTATATTCTTCGTAAAAGCCATCATTTACCTCTTACTTCACCCTCAAGTTATCTTATTTTCCTAGCTTGATACTAGACCTAGTACCATACTTTAAGCCTTGAAAAGAAGAAAATGGAGGTTTAGAAGTGGAAAATTGGTCTAAAACAGCCAAAAACCGGTTTTTACAGCAAGCAGTAGTCACGCGTACGCGTAAGCCACGCACACACGTGGAGCGAACAGCAAGTCACGCGTACTCGTGAGTCATGCGTACGCGTGATAATGCACACACGTGCACGCATGGCTTCTTGCACATGCGTCGTCAAAATGCCACGCCACGCGTACGCGTGGATGGGCATTCTTCCAAAATTGGCAGAATGCCCAGAAAGCTGCTCCAAACCTATTTTTGGTACTCTGTAACACATATTTATATACCAAACTTCCGACGTCCGTAACTTTCTCTACAAAATTCCGTTTTTCACAAAATTAATATCATTCAAAAGCTCATAAAAGCATCTTTCATTTGTAGTAAATCATAATTCCATCCAAAATTTGAGGAGGAAGTTATGGACTTCCAAAGTTCATCAAAATTTGCTTTTTACCATTTCACATCCAAACCTCATTTTCATCAAACTCATGTTCCTTACCATCAAAACTTGCATATCAATACCATATCAGCCCATTTCATTAACAACCATTACCAACATTACCTTTAACCAATTCAACAAACCTTAACCATCAATAAATATCAACATATACCTCATATATAAACAACCCCTCATTAATAACTCTTCACCTATATCATCCTTCAACACATATATCAACCCTTTATCAACATACAACAATTAAATTCCATTAACATATACCAACACTTCATTAATGGCTTCAAGAGTACATATTCAACAACTTCAACACCTCATAAATTCCAATACATGTTCATCCACAATTTATTCCAACAACATCACAAGGCTAATCATTTAATGCAATTAACCAATTCAACTTAACCTATGGTTCTTCTAGACTAAGTTTTCACAACACCTTAAATATTAAACGCGCAAAACCTAAACCATACCTTGGCCGATCACTTTATTCCACTCAAGGCAGCCTCACAAGCAAAATACAGCCCCTCCAAGCTCAAATAAACCAGCCACAAACTAAGCCTTGATCACCAATATGCCTCCAAATATTCACTCTTAAATTCCAATGCCTATATATGTCTCTATTAACCCCTAATTCACATTTATATCCATATTCAGATTTTTCATGAAGAATTCAAAATTAACTAGGGTTTAAATGATCCTTACTACACCCATATACGTAGTAACTCGAGCTCAACAAGCTCCGGAAGCTAACTCAAACCTAACATACCAAATTGGGCAAGATTTCACTATAGGATTTCAATTTCACCAAAGAAAGGGAGTAGAGATTCTGAAACAAAAATGAAGCTTACTAGTGAAATTGATCCAACAGAAATGTAGAGCTCAACGCGCTGGACGCGTGGCCGTGAACGGTGCAGCGATCGGAGCTCGGACGGAAAAGTTATGGTGGATCAAAGGTGGATGAGGGTTTGAGAGCTCTTCTTCCCTCCCCCAATCTGTTTGGTCTCGTTGCATGAAATAGGGAAGAAGGAGCTGCTATCTCGGGTCCGGTTGGACCTACGGGCCAGGTTTGGCCTCCGGTTCTACCAGTTCGGCCCTTCCGGTCCGATTTTGAGCTAAATTTTTTAGATTGGTATCAAAATTCTCATTTTGACGAGCTCTATCCTATTTTGATATTAGTTTTGCATCTTTAATTCTCCTAATTAAAATTCAATTTATTGACTAATTATTTACCGTTTTTAACGGGGTTTACAGGATCGACCTCACTCCTGTGAGTTTTATTACTTGATACTACTCAGTGCACTTGCCGGTAGTTATTACAGAAGAATTAAATTTTTTTCGTATCGTTAATCACATACAACCTGCCATAGAAGAAACCATTCACAATTGAAGAAGACAGTAATAGCAGAGATAATCTAGAAGGACATAGCATCTCCAAGCCTTAGCCATCTAAGATTATCATTGTAAAGTAGTGCACGGAATTGTGATCACACTTTTCACAACTCCGGTACAACTAACCAGCAAGTGCACTGGGTCGTCCAAGTAATAAAACCATACGCGACTAAGGGTCGATCCCACGGAGATTACCAGCTTGAAGCAAGCTATGGTCATCCTGTAAATCTTAGTCAGGCGGATTCAATTGGTTATGAGTTTTGATAATTGAAAGATAAATAAAACGTAAATTAAAATAAAGATACTTATGTTGGTGGGAATTTTAGATAAGCGTTTGGAGATGTTTTGTTGCTTCTGAACCTCTGCTTTCCTATTGTCTTCATCCAATCATGCGTGCTCCCTTCCATGGCAATCTGCGCCCAACATTCGTGAGTTTGAAGCTCGTTTGTTCTAGCCTTTACCATGAAGGTTTTGATCTCTATGAGTTCGACTGCTCTGTTGTCAGGAGATACAAGTCAAAGTCATGAACCAGAGGCCTAAGAGATTATACTCCGGCTGTCGTCCAATGACTACGTTGAACATCATATAGACCGTTTGTGGTTGTCAGGCACGCGGATCTTGGCTAAGTGAGTAATGAAGATAATGGGTGATTGTCACGGGTCACCCCTTCATTCTAACTTAACTGAATTAAGAACGAGAGTATATTTTGGAGAAGAGACATGCGTGAATTGAAAGAGAAACAATAGTACTTTCATTAATTCATGAAGAACAAAAAAGCTCCGCACTTTAATCTATGAGGTGTAAAAACTCCACCGTAGAAAATACCTAAGAGAAAAATGTAACGACCCAATTTCCAGTACGTCATGATCATACTAGAAACTGAGCGCTACCAACTTGTCTTCCTAATTATTATCTATTATTTATTATATGAGTCTGATTCGTTGTTAAAAACGTAGTTATTTTGTGAGGTACTTTTTTTTTAAATTATTTGGGTTAGTAAACTGAATGATTCATAATCAATTCACAAATAATAACAGATAAAACAATTATAAATAACCACACTTATATACATCTCAACAGTTAATAACATTCGGTTATCCAGCCTTTATTAGAGTAAAGATCTTTAGTTAGAACACCCCTAGATATAGCTAGATAATAACTATATACATATATATACATAAAACATCCCAGGTCCTGACTTGTTCAATAAGTCTCTAAGCTGGCACCCAGGCTAGCCTAGACTCTATACTCACTTAGTCCCTCTAAACTACTAAAGCGAGGGAAAGTACGTTCTAGGTCTTCAAAACTCAAGTCAGGTGGAACGTCATCAAAAGGTAGAACATCATCTGCTACTCCTCTGCACGATCAGACATTGCCATATGACGTCTCTCTGGTACCTCATCAAGTAGCCACACAACAGGAGTCTCGTACACAAGATTTAGGTTAAAGTTCACGTACAAACAGGGTGCAGACATTGGCTGGTCTCACAGTATATACATATAAATAGAGAACCAGATTCACCCTAGACTCAGAAGACTATCTAAAGCGGAATCCTCTTTGCAGAACCATTATCAACAAACTACGGTAAGGTACTCTTACTTCCATCTGAAGGGGGAAGGGAGAGAGAAGGGGTAAGAACTGGGGAGTTCTTAGTAGGGCCGGGGTTATTAGTTACATTCATTAATTATATGTTGTTTTGCAGACAAATAGTAGAATACAGAGAAGTAGTAAACAGAAAAATTGATAAATAGAGAAAATAGAGAAAACAGAAAGTAAAACACAAACAAAAGAATATAAGAAAACCAAACACAGACACATTGAATAGAATACAAACAAAGAAAGCATACATTCAAACAACAATCATAACAGAGGAAATGCGCAACCAAATATGATGCATGTCTAGCCCTAGTGCAGGTAATGAGCTCATTTGTCGGTTACATACCCGCTCCCGACGTTACCCAGCAACCTCTGTCTGGATAAGGCTTTCCTGTTGGCAATACCCACTGCAAGCAACCTTTGTCTTACAGGGTATCCACTGCAAGCAACCTTTGTCTTGCAGGGCAGCACTTATTAGCCGATATACGCCCAACACACTCACTGTAAGCAACCTCTATCTTACAGGAGCACAACACACTCACTGTAAGCAACCTTTGTCTTACATGAGTACAACACACTCACTATAAGCAACCTCTGTCTTACAGGAGCACAACACACTCACTGTAAGCAACCTTTGTCTTACAGGAGCACACTGATCTTGATACCTCTGTAAGCAACCTCTGTCTTACAGTAAAGCATTATAGCAAGGTATCCCAGGAAAGCATTCTCAGTGGTCGTACCACCATCTGTCTGACTACCTCAATGCAGCAGATGAACATACAAATATCTTTGGAGTTCCCTTAATGCAACAAATGACCTTTCAATAGGCCCTCTGCTTATTCTCTATTCTCTTTATCATATTACTCTTTTCTCTTTGTCTTTTTACTCTTCTCTGATTATTCTTTTTTTCTGTATCTCTTTACTCTGCTCTGGTTATTCTGTTCTCTATATCTCTTTACTTTTCTCTGATTACTCTTTCCTTTATATCTATGTTACTCTTCTTCTCTTTATCTCTTTCCTCTACTCTGATTACTCTGTTCTCTGTGTTTCTCTACTCTGCTCTGATTTCTCTATTTAACATATATATTTAAAGCTTATGTAAATTTCGGTATGAATAGTTAGCCTGTCCTGAGTATAGGTTCATTAAGTCTATACTGAAATAGTTTAATTTTTCATATTATACTTAACCCTCACCGCAACTCAAGGACTAACTATGTTGCCCTTGTTCGTTCACTAATCTCTGTCTATTTTTCTGTCATTAAAACTTTACAGAATTTTCTTTGGTTCTTATCTTTTCTTCAACTTTTTATCTTTCCTTTATCTTTGCCTCACTAATATGTTCCTACCACTCCCTAAGTATTTTATGAAGGTAATTCCTTTATCTTTGCCTCACTAATATCTTTCCTTTATCTTTCCTTTATCTTTCTAAGGCTTTTACAGAAAACTGCCTTTTCTGTATTATTTTACTATTTTTATTAAAATATTATTTTTAATTAAATATTATTATTTAATATTTTATTATTATTTATTATTTTATCATTAATTTTTGGAAATTACCTTATCTTTACCTTTAACCTTTAAAATTCACTTTTTACCACCTGTAACTTTTAATATTTCTACTTTAACCACCCTAACTTTCAAAAATTACCAAATAACCCTTCAAACACCAAAAAATTTACTTCCTTTCCCTTTTAAGGATCTAAAGCCTTTTCTTCATTGTTCTTCATCACACTCAAAGTGTTCTTTATGTTCTTCATCAATTCTTCAGATTCTTTCTCCGTTTGTACCCGTTTTTCAGTCTTTTCAGCAACCGATTTTTACCAAAATTTATAATAAATTAGCAACCACTAAAACCCCATCTTTTCTACATAATTTCAACACAAATTGAACCACAATTTAAGGATTAGGGTTCGTTTTTCCAGCTGCACTCAAGAACATGTTTCATAGCTTGAATATCATCAATTTTCATCAAATTTTCACCAAAATTTCAACAAGAATCACTCATAAATCATCAATTTCAAGCACAGCCAAACCATATCATAATCACACAACTCAAACACAATCAATCAAGATTAAATTCATCAACCCTTACCATGATTTGCTGCTCCAAATCCAGTTACTCTTTGAAGTGTCCTTGAAGCACTTTTTCCTCCTAAAACACATCAAGAACAACTTTAAAACTCTAAACCATCAACTAAACGAACTTCAGCAGCATCTTAGGAAGGTTATCCTCACCTTAAATGAGCAGGAAATCAAAGATCTTTGGCCCACAAGTCAAGCTAAGCAAGAGATCTAAGGAAGAACATCAAGAAAACACTTGTTTAAGTATGTTTCCTTAAAAAACGAATTGAAGATGGAGGGAGACAGCCATCTCACCTTACTTCCATCCTTGATATGTTATATGATTATGTAGAGGAAGAAGAGAGGATCATTTTAGTGAAATTGGAGTTTTGATTTGTGTAAGACCCAGTTAATTAACTAACCCATAAATGAGAATTTATTCTAGAAAGCCAAAAATGTTATTTTTATGGCTAAATGTGATAGAGGAGAGTGAGACGAGAATTTTGGTACCAATTTTATAGAAATCGGACCAAGATTGGACCGAACGGACCAAACCAGGCCAACCGGACCCAAAGTGGGCCCTTGGCCCAACTAAACTAAACCAAAACCCTAGTTTTCAGCACTCTCTTTCCTCACAACACAAACACACGCTGAAATTGATATGGAGGAGGGAAGAACACTCTCTCAAGTTCTCTCCCTTGGTTGATCTTCAAACCACTATAACTTTTGATCTAGAGCTCCGATTGCCGCACCGTTTGCGGCCACGCGTTCACCGCGGAGAACTCTACAAAACCCATACAATCAATCTTGAGGTAAGCCACGTTTTTCTCTTCAAAATTCCAGCCCTTGTTTTCGAGTTTCATGAGCAAAAATGTTGAGATTTTGGGCTCTTTGATGTTATAGGACCCAACTCTCTTGAAGGAGAAGGTTAATCTTGTCTCCTTGGGCCTTGGGTATGGTAAGATTCTCAACCCTAGTATAATTTGTTGTTCTATGATGTTGGGTATTGAGATATTGTGTATGAGTATGATGATTGTGGCTTAGGTTGTGTATACGTGAATATTGGAGCTTGATTGGTGATTTTGGAAAGCTTGGGAGAGGGTTTTGTGTGATAAAATCTGTTCTTGGAGGTGTTGAAATCTTGAGAACTTGTGGACAAGGGGTTTGGAAGTGCTCCGGTTGAGCTTGGGAAATCGGCTAAGGTATGGTCTCGATTTCTCATATCTAATATGTAATGTGGTAGGAAATACTTAGGCTAGAGGCCCTAAGATAGGCATTGAATGGTTGATGTTGTTAAATGGTTGAGATATATGATGTGATCATATATGTGATTATGAATATTGATGCCTTGATTGTGTGATATATGAGAAAATGCATGTTGTGATATATGCTTGATGAATGATTAAGGTTGAATTGGTGGGTGGTACCATGTTGATGGTGAGTATAATGTTGATTATATATAATGATGGTTGATTGAAAATGATATTATTGGAAATTGGGATGAGGGAGGATGTATGACATGATATTGTGTTTGTCCTTTAGCCATTTGATTGAGAAGTGTTAAAAGGGTTGGATGGTGATTTTGGGAATTTTGATAAAGTGTCAAAGTGTGAGTCGAGGATGGCTTGATGTTGATTTTGGTACATTTTGATTGATTTCAAAAAGGGTTGAAATTGGCATGTTTTGGTTGATTTTGAAAATAGTTGAAAATGGCTTGTTTTGAAAATGGCACCTTGTGGTTTTGCATGAAAACATGGTTTTTGGGCATACTTTGACGGGACATAACTTGGACTACGGATCTCTGATTTGTGCCAAATCTATTTAGAAATGAAATTTGGATCCGGGATGTCCATGTCGTTCGAAGAACGGGTGAAAAATGATTCAAAATGAGAAAGTTATGTCCGTCGGAAGATTGGGGGTTGAATCTGTAAATTCTGCAGCTTTTAACTTAGAAAATTTTTAGCAGAATGACCCTCCGCGCGTAGGCACACTTGGCGCGTACGCGCCGTTCTTCAAGAAAGCACTATCCACGCATGCGCGTGGTGTGCGTGGGCGCGTCGATATGCTGCACCAAATGCCCAGCTATTTTCCCGAGAGTTGTGCCAGAGTTGTGCCAGTTTTGTGCCTGGGGCGCAAGAGCACCCGCGCGTATGACGCTTGCACGTCGATGAGTTTTGTGGCCATCCACGCGTGCGCGTGGAATGCGCGTACGCGTGGCCCTGTTTTCATCCTAAAGTTGATTTTTGAGTTTTAAAAGCCAAATTTCATACTTCTAAGCCTTCGATCTCACCACTTATGTCTTAAATCATTATAATATGCCTAGCAATGAGGCAAGGGGCTAGTAAATATGGTAACTTGCGAGTGAAGTAAGGGAAAAATGAATGATCAATGAGGATCAAAGATGATTATGTGAGATGCGGAGGATGGCGGTGGAAGTGCTTGTTGTGCCATGGGCCGAAGGGCCGTAATTGTTAATGAATTGGCTAGTTATGGATTTAACCGTGAGCCGGATGGCTAGATTATTGTCGTGTTACAGCGGAGCCATGATTATGGCTAAGTATAAATGCATATATGCTATTGAATGAATTGTGAATGTTTGCACTTCCACCATCGGAGATGAGGGTTTCCCTTGGAGGAAGCAGTGGCTAGCCACCACGTGCTCTAGGTTGAAACTCGAAGCTCTTTTGACCCTATGTCGTAAGTGTGGCTGGGCACTGTGAAAGGCCCGGATGAGCTCGCCCCCGTAAATATTCACCAGTGAGGGTGATGGATAAGGATCATGATTATGATCAAGTTTATGATGAGTATAACTCGAGTTGGAGATGCACGACAGAGGGACAGTCCAATGGTTAGCTACCAGGACTTGTCGGGTTGGCCCTATAACTGACAGATGATATCATCAGCCACTTGGGACAGGCATTCATCATATACATACTATATGAATTGTTAGAGATTGCCTATTTGACTGCATATTACTTGCTAATTGTCTAAATGCCTTATTTGTTCCTATTTGTAAATCTATTGTCTGATATAACTGTGTTTGCTATATTATACTCCTGCTGGTGGTTGGGAGGTCTGAAGGAATTGGAAAGGGAAGTATTAGTTAGACTGAAGGATCTTTAGTCAGTTGCCACTTACGGTTTAGTTTGTTTATAAGCTTTGATATTATCTGGAGGAAGTTCTAGGATTGCCTTCGGCTTTCCTCTATTATTATGTATTATATATGTGGAAGCTGTTACCATGCTGGGGACCTCTGGTTCTCACCCATGTGGATTTTGTGGTTTTCAGATGCAGGACATGAGGTTTCTCGCTGAGGCATGCTGGAGACTTCTGGATTAGTGAAGATCCTTTGTTCTCGGGACTCCATCTTGGTTTATATATCTTGTTTAGATACTTTTATCTCCACTAAATAATACAAACTTTGATGACTACTCTTATAGGAGATTTTTAGAGAATAGGGTTCTGTATTTGTGTCCCTTTGGGTTTCCTTTGGGGTTTTCTTATTTTATTATATGTATATATATATTGCTATGCTCAAATTGGTTATCTTCGCATCCGGATTTAAGTTTTGATATTTCTGTTTTTGACACTCCTTTGTATATATATAATCTCACGTTGTTTTATTCTTGTTCGCTATGTTATCGATCGGAGTGTTGCACTTTCGAGTTACGGTTTTTGTTTACCCCTTTTTCCACAAAGGCTCCTAGTTATAATCCTTATTCACACTACTATATATACTAAATTTTTGTTCTAGAGGTCGTAATACCTTGCCATCTCTGAATTATGACTTAAGCATAAGACTCTGTATGGTAGGGTGTTACATTATGGTATCAGAGCAGTTTGTTCCTGTAGAGCCTGGACGGACTGACTATGCTTCTGTGCATTCTCTGTATGTGTGTTACGTGCTATTAGTATATCTACTTGATATAATTGCCATAAACGTTCATGAGCATGCATTTGGGACTTTGAAGCACTAGACTTCCGATATTGAGACTGATCAACTTAATATCGATTGTTTGGTGTGTATAGGAACCAGATGGCGCCTCGTGGATGCGGTAGAGGTCGTAGGAGCGGTCATACGAATGCTCGTGCGCCGGAGATTAACCCTAATGACCCGGTGAACTTTATGACTGCATTGGAGAACATGGTTGCTGTTATGCAAGCCACTGCTGAGGCTCTTGGTCAACAGATGAACAACCATGGTAATGACGGAGGTGGAGTTTAGGGCCCGATGACACTGGCAAACTTTTTGAAGGTTAATCCACCTAAGTTCAAGGGAACCACTAGCCCGACTGAGGCCGATACATGGTTTCAGGCCATGGAACGAGCACTGCAAGCGCAGGTGGTACCTGAAGGGCAGCGTGTGGAGTTCGCTACCTATTTGCTCACTAGGGAAGCATCGCATTGGTGGCAAGGAATCCGACATCTCCTGCAGCAGGGTGATGATTATATCACCTGGGATGTCTTCCAAGAGGAGTTCTATAAGAAGTACTTTCCGACTTCTGCTAGGACGGCCAAGGAGCTTGAATTGTTGCAGCTGAAGCAGGGTACTATGTCCGTATCTGAGTATACTAACAAGTTTGAGGAGCTGTTCAGATTCTCTCGTATGTGTCAAGGGACTCCGGTGGAATATGAGGAATGGAAGTGTGTTAAGTACGAAGGAGGACTCCGGAGCGATATTTTTGGTTCGGTGGGGCCAATGAAGATTAGGACTTTCTCCGAGTTGGTGAACAAGTGTAGCGTAGCTGAAGAGTGTGTGAAGAGGGCAGCCACTGAGAAAGGAAGTCACAAAGGATTATTTCCACAGAACCGAGGGAAGATTTTTGCACCTAGAGGTCCGCCTTTCAAGAGGGGAGGTTCCTTTAGGAGGCCCAACAACAACTACTCCCAAGGGAAAAGGTTTAGGAAGCAGCCTTAGAATGATCAAGCTTGTACTAGGTGTGGGAGTCACCATCCGGGAGTACCATGCAAGGCCGGATGGGGTTTGTACTACAATTGTGGAAAGGCGGGGCATAGAGCCGCAAGTTGTCTGGAGCAGCAAAAGCAAGGTGCTGGGAAAGCACAACAGACCGGTCGGGTGTTCACCACCTCAGCTAGGGGTGCAGAGGGATCCGAGACACTCATTCGAGGTAACTGTGAAATGGCTGGTCAAACTTTAAATGCTTTATTTGATTCGGGAGCATCGCATTCATTCATTGCATTTGAGAAAGCCCATGAGTTAGGATTGAAGATCGTAACCTTAGGTTATGACCTAGAAGTATATAATGCTACCCATGAAGCCATGATAACTAGGCTAGGATGCCCAAAAGTTTCGTTTAGGTTCAAGCTGCGTGATTTTGTCCATAATTTAATCTGCTTACCGATGATCGGTCTTGATCTTATCTTGGGATTGGACTGGTTATCTGAGAACCATGTCCTGCTTGAGTGTTCTACAAAGTCGGTGTACTTTATGCCGGAAGATACAGAAGGGCCGGTTGTGGTGAATAATTATTACTTGAATTCGATGATGGTGAACTGTTCCAAAATCGAATGTCAGGGTATCCTGTTGTTAACCACGGGTGTTTTGGGTGATGACCAAAGGTTGGATCAGATTCCGGTGGTGTGTGAGTTTCCGGAAGTGTTTTCCGATGACATTGATGAATTTCCACTTAACCGAGAGGTCGAGTTTGCTATTGAATTGGTGCCTTGGGCGGGACCAATCTCAAGTGCTCCTTATAGGATGTCACCGTTAGAGATGGCCGAGCTAAAGTCTCAGTTAGAGGACTTGTTGGGTAAGAACTTTATCAGACCAAGTGTTTCCCCGTGGGGTGCTCTAGTGTTACTGGTAAAGAAGAAAGATGGAAGTATGCGACTCTGTGCGGATTACAGGCAGTTGAACAAGGTCACCATAAAGAATAAATACCCATTGCCGAGAATTGATGAGCTCATGAATCAGTTACAAGGAGTTGGGGTTTTCTCCAAGATCGATTTGCAATCCGGTAATCACCAGATAAGGGTGAGGGGTGAGGATATCCCTAAGACCGCTTTCAGGACTCATTATGGTCATTACGAGTACACTGTAATGTCTTTTGGGTTGACGAATGCTCCTGCAGTATTCATGGATTACATGAATAGAGTGTTCCGTCCGTTTCTGGATAAATTCATTGTTGTCTTCATTGACGACATACTAATTTACTCCAAGACTGAAGAAGAGCTTGCAGAATACTTGAGGACTTTGTTGCAAATTCTAAAGGAGATGAAACTCTATGCGAAACTGTCTAAGTGTGAGTTTTGGAAGGATGAGGTAAAGTTTTTGGGTCACGTGGTAAGTAAGAAGGGAATAGCCATAGATCCAACTAAGGTGGAAGCTGTGATGGATTGGAGGCAACCAACCACAGTAACTGAGATAAGGAGTTTTCTGGGTTTAGCTGGCTATTACCGAAGGTTCATCAAAGGCTTTTTGCAAGTAGCCTTGCCGTTGACAAAATTAACTCGCAAAGACACTCCGTTTGTTTGGACTCCTGAGTGTGAGGAAAGCTTTCAGGAATTGAAGAAAAAGTTGACCACTGCACCTGTGTTGGTGTTACCTGAGCCGAACGAACCATTTGAGGTGTACTGTGATGCCTCACTAAAGGGTCTAGGATGCGTGCTAATGCAGCATCATAATGTGGTGGCGTATGCCTCACGACAGTTGAGACCTCATGAAGTTAGTTACCCTACGCACGATTTGGAACTCGCTGCGGTCGTGTTGGCCTTGAAGGTGTAGAGGCATTATCTCTATGGGGTTAAGTTCCAAGTCTTCTCCGATCACAAGAGCTTGAAATATCTCTTTGATCAAAAAGAGCTTAATATGAGGCAGAGAAGGTGGATGGAATTATTGAAGGACTACGATTTTGAGTTGAATTACCATCCAGGAAAGGCGAATGTAGTGGCAGATGCGTTAAGTCGGAAATCATTATATGCGGCTTGGATAATGCTTCAAGAGGAGAAGTTGCTCAAGGGATTCGAGAGTCTAAAAATTGGTACTCAAGAAGTATCTGGAACTTTGTGTTTGAGCCGATTAGAAATCTCAAGTGACTTTAAGTCCGAACTCCTAAAGGCTCATGAAAATGATGAAGCGTTATGGAAGGTGTTACTGGCTATCGAGCAAGGAAAACAGTGGAGAGTGTCGGAAGAAGAAGATGGGTTATGGAGATTCAAGGGTAGAATCATTGTGCCAGATGTTGGCACTTTGAGGCAAGATATCTTAAAGGAGGCACACAAAAGTAGATTCTCCATTCACCCGGGAAGTACTAAAATGTACCATGATTTAAAGGCGATGTTTTGGTGGCCATGCATGAAGAATGATGTGGCGGAATATGTTTCAAAGTGCTTAACTTGTCAAAAGGTGAAGATTGAACATCAAAGACCTTCCGGGATGTTGCAACCTTTAGAGGTTCCGCAATGGAAGTGGGAAAGTATTGCAATGGACTTTGTGTCAGGATTGCCAAGGACTAGGACTGGTTTTGATGCTATCTGGGTGATTGTGGACCGACTGATGAAATCAGCTCACTTTTTACCCATTCAGATGACTTACACCCTTGAGGAACTAGCACGGTTGTACATAAAGGAGATTGTGAGACTTCATGGTGTACCGACTACTATAATCTCTGATAGAGATCCTCGCTTCACTTCGAGGTTTTGGGGTGCATTTCAGAAAGCTTTCGGAACTCGACTAAGCTTGAGTACGGCTTACCATCCTCAAACAGATGGTCAATCCGAGAGGACGATCCAAACACTAGAGGATATGTTGAGAGCTTGTGTTTTGGATCAACCGGCGAGTTGGGATCGGTATATGCCGTTAGTGGAGTTTGCATACAATAATAGTTACCATGCGAGTATCGGAATGGCTCCGTATGAGGCATTGTATGGGAGGAAATGTCAATCTCCGCTATGTTGGTATGAAGCTGGAGAGAAAGGCTTGTTGGGGCCGGAGATGATAGCTGAGACCACTAAACAAGTCAAGAAAATCTGAGATAGGATGCTTACGACGCAGAGTCGCCAGAAGAGTTACGCCGATCAGAGGAGGAAGCCCTTGGAATTTGAAGAAGGAGATCATGTTTTCCTGAAGGTTACTCCAACCACAGGAGTAGGTAGGGCGATTAAAGCGAAGAAGTTGAATCCTCGATACATTGGTCCATTTCAGATCCTGGAGAGGATTGGACCGGTAGCGTATCGGATGGCTCTACCACCTCATCTTTCGAACCTGCACGATGTGTTTCACGTGTCATAGCTTCGGAAGTACACTCCTGATGCTAGCCATGTATTAGAACCTGAGTCGGTTCAGTTAAGAGAAGATATGATGCTTCCAGCAGCTCCAGTTAGAATTGACGATACTAGTATCAAACGGTTGCGTGGAAAAGAGGTTTCATTAGTCAAAGTGCCTTGGAGTCGAGGCGGTGTTGAGGAACACACTTGGGAACTTGAGTCGGAGATGCGAACGGATTATCCGCACTTATTCTCAGGTAATTGAATTCGAATTTTGTGGGCAAAATTCCCAATTAGGTGGGTAGGATGTAAGACCCGGTTAATTAACGGCTAATTAACCCATAAATGAGAATTTATTCTAGAAAGCCAAAAATGTTATTTTTATGTCTAAATGTGATAGAGGAGAGTGAGACGAGAATTTCGGTACCAATTTTATAGAAATCGGACCAAGATTGGACCGAACGGACCAAACCGGGCCAACAGGACCCAAAGTGAGCCCTTGGCCCAACTAAACTAAACCAAAACCCTAGTTTTCAGCACTCTCTCTCCTCACAACACACAAACACACGCTGAAATTGATATGGAGGGGGAAGAACACTTTCTCAAGTTCTCTCCCTTGGTTGATCTTCAAACTACCATAACTTTTAATCTAGAGCTCCGATTGCCGCACCGTTTGTGGCCACGCGTTCACTGTGGAGAGCTCCACAAAACCCATACAATCAATCTTGAGGTAAGCCACGTTTTGCTCTTCGAAATTCCAGCCCTTGTTTTCGAGTTTCATGAGCAAAAATGTTGAGATTTTGGGCTCTTTGATGTTATAGGACCCAACTTTCTTGAAGGAGAAGGTTAATCTTATCTCCTTGGGCCTTGGGTATGGTAAGATTCTCAACCCTAGTGTAATTTGTTGTTCTATGATGTTGGGTATTGAGATATTGTGTATGGGTATGACGATTGTGGCTTAGGTTGTGTATATGTGAATATTGGAGCTTGATTGGTGATTTTGGAAAGCTTGGGAAAGGGTTTTGTGTGATAAAATCTGTTCTTGGAGGTGTTGAGACCTTGAGAGCTTGTAGACAAGGGGTT
This sequence comes from Arachis ipaensis, assembly GCF_059453495.1. Classification (NCBI taxonomy): domain Eukaryota; kingdom Viridiplantae; phylum Streptophyta; class Magnoliopsida; order Fabales; family Fabaceae; genus Arachis; species Arachis ipaensis. The sequence goes on along the minus strand of NC_142439.1, from coordinate 46,150,415 downwards.
TGGAAGTGCTCCGGTTGAGCTTGGGAAATCGGCTAAGGTATGGTCTTGGTTTTTCGTATCTAATATGTAATGTGGTAGGAAATACTTAGGCTAGAGGCCCTAAGATAGGCATTGAATGGTTGATGTTGTTAAATGGTTGAGATATATGATGTGATCATATATGTGATTATGAATATTGATGCCTTGATTGTGTGATATATGAGAAAATGCATGTTGTGATATATGCTTGATGAATGATTAAGGTTGAATTGGTGGGTGGTACCATGTTGATGGTGAGTATGATGTTGATTATGTATAATGATGGTTGATTGAAAATGGTATTATTGGAAATTGGGATGAGGGAGGATGTATGACATGATATTGTGTTTGTCCTTTAGCCATTTGATTGAGAAGTGTTAAAAGGGTTGGATGGTGATTTTGGGAATTTTGATAAAGTGTCAAAGTGTGAGTCGAGGATGGCTTGATGTTGATTTTGGTACATTTTGATTGATTTCAAAAAGGGTTGAAATTGGCATGTTTTGGTTGATTTTGAAAATAGTTGAAAATGGCTTGTTTTGAAAATGGCACCTTGTGGTTTTGCATGAAAACATGGTTTTTGGGCATACTTTGACGGGACATAACTTGGACTACGGATCTCTGATTTGTGCCAAATCTATTTAGAAATGAAATTTGGATCCGGGATGTCCATGCCGTTCAAAGAACGGCTGAAAAATGATTCAAAATGAGAAAGTTATGTCGGTCGGAAGATTGGGGGTTGAATCTGTAAATTCTGCAGCTTTTAACTTAGAAAATTTTTAGCAGAATGACCCTCCGCGCGTAGGCGCACTTGGCGCGTACGCGCCGTTCTTCAAGAAGAACCATCCACGCGTCCGCGTGGTGTGCGCGGGCGCGTCGATCCGCTGCACCAAATGCCCAGCTATTTTCCCGAGAGTTGTGCCAGAGTTGTGCCAGTTTTGTGCATGGGGCGCAAGAGCACCCACGCGTACGCGTGGTTGACGCTCGCGCGTCGTTTGGCTATTTTTCAACCCGCGCACCCACACGTATGACGCTTGCGCGTCGATGAGTTTTGTGGCCATCCACGCGTGAGCGTAGAGTGCGCGTACGCGTGGCCCTGTTTTCATCCCAAAGTTGATTTTTGAGTTTTAAAAGCCAAATTTCATACTTCTAAGCCTCCGATCTCACCACTTATGTCTTAAATCATTATAATATGCCTAGCAATGAGGCAAGGGGCTAGTAAATATGGTAACTTGCGAGTGAAGCAAGGGAAAAATGAATGATCAATGAGGATCAAAGATGATTATGTGAGATACGGAGGATGGCGGTGGAAGTGCTTGTTGTGCCATGGGCCGAAGGGCCGTAATTGTTAATGATTTGGTTGGTTATGGATTTAACCGTGAGCCGGATGGCTAGATTATTGCCGTGTTACGGCGGAGCCATGATTTTTGCTAAGTATAAATGCATATATGATGTTGAATGAATTGTGAATGTTTGCACTTCCACCATCGGAGATGAGGGTTTCTCTGGGAGGAAGCAGTGGCTAGCCACCACGTGCTCCAGGTTGAGACTCGAAGCTCTTTTGACCCTATGTCGTAAGTGTGGCCGGGCACTGTGAAAGGCCCGGATGAGCTCGCTCCCGTAAATATTCACCAGTGAGGGTGATGGATATGGATCATGATTATGATCAAGTTTATGATGAGTATAACTCGAGTTGGGGATGCGCGACAGAGGGACAGCCCAATGGTTAGCTACCAGGACTTGTTGGGTTGTCCCTATAACCGACAGATGATATCATCAGCCACTAGGGACAGGCATTCATAATATGCATACTATATGAATTGTTTGAGATTGCCTATTTGACTGCATATTACTTGCTAATTGTCTAAATGCCTTATTTATTCCAATTTGTAAATCTCTTGTCTGATATAACTGTGTTTGCTATATTATACTCCTGCTGGTGGTTGGGAGGTCTGAAGGAATTGGAAAGGGAAGTATTAGTTAGACTGAAGGATCTTTAGTCAGTTGCCACTTACGGTTTAGTTTGTTTATAAGCTTTGATATTATCTGGAGGAAGTTCTAGGATTGCCTTCGGCTTTCCTCTATTATTATGTATTATATATGTGGAAGCTGTTACCATACTGGGGACCTCTGGTTCTCACCCATGCGGATTTTGTGGTTTTCAGATGTAGGACGTGAGGTTTCTCGCTGAGGCATGCTGGAGACTTCTGGATTAGCGAAGATCCTTTGTTCTCGGGACTCCGTCTTGGTTTATATATCTTGTTTAGATACTTTTATCTCTACTAAATAATACAAACTGTGATGACTCCTCTTATAGGAGATTTTTGGTGAATAGGGTTCTGTATTTGTGTCCCTTTGGGTTTCCTTTGGGGTTTTCTTATTTTATTATATGTATATATATATTCCTATGCTCGGACCGGTTATCTACGCATCTGGATTTGAGTTTTGATATTTTCGTTTTTGACATTCCTTTGTTTTATTCTTGTTCGCTATGTTATCGATCGGAGTGTTGGGCTTTCGAGTTATGATTTTTGTTTACCCCTTTTTCCACAAAGGCTCCTAGTTATAATCCTTATTCACACTACTATATGTACTAAATTTTTTTTCTAGAGGTCGTAATACCTTGCCATCTCTGAATTATGACTTAAGCATATGACTCTGTATGGTAGGGTGTTACAATTTGAGTTTTAGTTTAGAAGAAATCAAGCTTTGAAGATTAAGTGTTCATGAAAGATTCTCTCTTTTCTCTCTTGTTATTTTCAGCCAAAATGATGAAATGAGACAGCCTTGGAGGTCTTGGGGGTGTAGGGTGAGTTGTGATTGGTTGGCTTGGAGGTGGGTTAAAATAATATTAAAATATCTCAGGTGTATAACTACTAAAACTAGATGTATCGGAACACTTGTAAAAACATCTCTAAAATTTCTTTTCTGAGCTACTAGCATAAATGACACTAGTAACACATTTAATATGAGAATAGAACATGTACGATGAGGCATTAGCATTGCTAAAGTCATCAAAGAGTGCTGGTGCTAAGCTGCACCAGTAAACTGTGAACCCGGTTAAACTGATTTTCTATTTTTAACTAAAACTGACCAGGTAACATTATAATATCATTCAAGAAGCTTCTAATACTAATATAATGATAATATCATCCTATTATCTCTCTTCTCTGATAAATCGAGTCCGGTTTCTCAAACGAAGACTATTTACATGGCATAAAAGAGGTCCTAGCTTAAACATGGCATAATGACAATGAGGATTGAAATGCTTGATAAAACCGAATCAAAACTCCTAACCGATAAAACCGAATAAAAACCGAATCAAAACTCCTAACCGATACGATTCAAAAACTAGGTTCTTCGTGACTGTTTTATCGAGATTGCCTCAAAAGAGGTCCTAGCTTAAACATGGCATAATGACAATGAGGATTGAAATGCTTGATGATTGATAAACCCCATATTTAGGGTTTATCTTGTGATGAATTTAGAGGATTTTATAACCTTTTACTCACATTTATCCAATGAAATAGCATGGTATTATAACTTCTCCTTTAATTGTGCTTAAGTGTGAAAACATGCTTTTTAGGTCCTTAATTGTTTAATCTTGATTTACCTTTTGATTCCATTAGATGCCTTGATATGTTTGTTAAGTGATTTCAGATTTAGGAGGCAAAGATTGGATCAAGGGAATGAAAAAAAAAGCATGTATAAATGGAGAACTCATGAGGAAATGAAGGAATCGCAAAAGCTGTCAAGCCGACCTCTTCGCACTTAAACGATTGAGCTACAGAGATCCAAATGATGCGGTTCTAGTTGCGTTGGAAAGCTAACATTCGGGGCTTCGAAATGATATAAGATTTGCCATGGTTTCATTTCGCATAGTGCTGCGCATGCGCACAGTACGCGTACGCACTGATGGGTGCATATGATTCACTTAGTCAAACATGTGGCCAGCAATTTTAGAAACCTTGTGGGCCCAATCTAACTCATTACTGATGCTATTTAAGCTAAGGATTAAAGGGGAATTAACAGACTTTAGATACTTTTGATCATTAGTTTTAGTTTAGATTAGTTTTAGAGGGAAAGTTAGTTTTAGAGAGAGAAGCTCTCACTTCTCTCTAGGATTAGGATTAGGATTAGGTTTAGTTCTTAGATCTAGGTTTTAATTCATGCTTTCTTCTACTTTTGCTTCTCAATTCCTTATTGTTACATCTTGTTCTTCTACTCTTTTGTTGTAATCTCTTCTATTTTGTTTCCATTACTTTGTTGTAGATCTACTTTTGTTCCTTCCATTTTCTTTCAATTCAACATGAGCTAATTCATAATAATTGTGTTTCCTTTGATTGTTGTTATTGATTTCTTACATTCTATTGTTGTTAGATTCTATTTTTGTTATCAATTTACTATGCTTTTCTTTGTGCCTTCCAAGTGTTTGATGAAATGCTTGGTTGGATTTTAGTATAGATTTTTCTCATCTTGGCTTTGGTAGAGTAATTAGTGACGCTTGAGTTATCTAATTCCTTTGTTGATTGATAATTAGAAGTTGCTAATTGATTTGGATACCACTAAAGCTAGCCTTTCCCTTGGGAGTTGGCTAGGACTTATGGAATCAAGTTGATTCATCCACTTGACTTTCCTCCATGATTAGAGGTTAACTAAGTGGTAGCAATGGACAATTGTGGTCACAATTGAGGAGGATAACTAGGATAGGACTTCTAGTTCTCATATCTTACCAAGAGCGTTCTTAGTTGTTAGTTTATTTCTTTTGCAATTTACATTCCTTGTTCCTTAACTCAAAACCCCAAATATACTTCATATCCAATAACAAGAACATTCATTTGCAATTCCTAGGGAGAACGACCCGAGGTTCAATACTTCGGTTTATAAATTTAGGGATTTGTTTTAGTGACAAACAATCTTTTGTATGAAAGGATTTATGTTGGTTTAGAAACTATATTGCAACGAGAATTTATTGTGAATTCTAAACACACAAAAGTCCAATCATCAATGATATAACAGAGGTTCTCCCCTTACTGATCTTTCGGAGAAATCCGTATTTTCAGAAAAGATCTCACGTACACGAAAATCAGAGTTGTTACATTCTACCCTCCTAAAAGAAAATTTTGTCCTCAAAATTTTATCCGCGTGCAAGAATACTTCTTCAAGCGGTCTACTTCCTTCAAGCCGTCCTAACGAAGAGATCGGTTCGTTCCTTACAGCATCCAAATCTCACACAGTCATAGCCATGGAGATCATAATAGCTATGAGGATAGCTGTGGCTCACATCAATTCGTCGTTCGGAGCTCACATCAATTTGGTATCAGAGCAGTTTGTTCCCAGTAGAGCCTAGGGAGAGGACTGACTATGCTTCGTTGCATACTCTGCTTGTGTGTCTTATGCTGTTAGGGTATCTTCAAGATACATTTGGCATGAATGTCTATGAGTGCTCATTTTGGCAATGTTCGTGCCTAGCTTGAGATATTAAGACTGATCACCTTAATGTTGATTGTTTGGTGCGGATAAGACCTCAATAACTATGAATAGACATGGTTTAATCGAGCTGCGAAAGACAAATCGACGTGAGCCACATCTATCTTCAGAGCTGTTATGATCTTCATGGCTTTGGCTGTGTGAGATTTGGATGCTGTAAGGAATAAACCGATCTCTTTGTTAGGACGGCTTGAAGGAATTAGACCTCTTGAAAATGGATTCTTGCACGCGGCTGAAATTTTGAGGGCAAAATTTTCTTTTAGGAGGGTTGAATGTAACAACCCTAATTTTCGAGTACGCAAGATCTTTTCTGAAGACGCGGATTTCTCTGGAAGATCAGTAAAGGGAACACCTCTTCTGTATCATCAAGCATCTCAATCCTCATTGTCATTATATTATCTTTAACTCAGGACCTTAGTTGAGATAAGCCCGACAACGCAATCGCGAAGAACCTTGTTTTTTAACCGTATCGGTTAGGAGTTTTGATTCTAGTTTTCGTAAATAGTCTATGTTTGATGAACCGGACTCGATTCATGAGATAAGAGAGATAATAGTATAATATTATCATTATATTACTATTAGAAGGTGATTGAATGATATTATAAGGTTACCTAGTCTGTTTTAGTTAAAAATAAGAAATCGGTTTAACCGGGTTCACAGTTTACTGGTGCAGCTTAGCACCAGCACTCTCTGATGACTTTAGTAATGCTTATGCCTCATCATACATGATCTATTCTCATATTAAATATGTTACTAGTGTCATTTATGCTAGTAGCTCATAAAAGAAGTTTTAGAGATGTTTTTACAAGTGTTCCGATACACCTAGTTTTAGTAGTTATACACCTGAGATATTTTAATATTATTTTAATCCACCTCCAAGCCAACCAATCACAACTCACCCTACACCCCCAAGACACTCAAAGGCTGGTCATTTACTCCATTTGACCGAAAATGAGAACAGAGAAAAGAGAGAAACTTTCATGACACTTAAATCTTCAAAGCTTGATTCTTTTGAACTAAAACTCAAATCAAAATTCTGATTTCACCAAAATGATCCTTTCTTCTTCCTCTACATAACCATGTAACTTATCAAGGCTGGAAATAAGGTGAGATGGCTGTTCCTTTCCCCTTTCAATTCGGTTTTCAAGGAAACATGCTTAAACATGTGTTTTCTTGATGTTCTTCCTTAGGAATCATGCTTAACTTGACTTGAGGGCCAAGAAACGTTAATTTCCAGCAAGTCTAAGGTGAGATATTCCTTCTTGACGTTCTGAGAGAGATTTGGTCAGTTGAGGGTTTGTGGATTTAAAGTTGTTCTTGATGTGATTTAGGAGGAAAAAGTGCTTAAGGACCACCTGAAAGTATAACTGAATTTGGAGCAGCAAAACCAGCTAAGGTTTGACAAATTTAATCTTGATTGATTGAGTTTGAGTTGTGTAATTATGATATGGTTTGGCTGTGCTTGAAATTGATTGTTTATATGAGTAATTCTTGTTGAAATTTTGGTGAAAATTTGATGAAATTTGATGAAATTCAAGCTATGAACTTGTGTTTTTGGGGCTGCTGGAAAAACGAAACCCTAGGCCTAAATTGAGGTTCAATTTGTGTTGAAATCATGTAAAAAATATGGGGTTTTAGTGTCTTCTAATTTATTATGAATTATAGTAAAAATCGGTTAATGAAAAGACTGAAAAACGGGTAAAAATAGAGAAAGAATCTGAAGAATTTATGAAGAACATGAAGAACACTTTGAGTATGATGAAGAACATTGAAGAACACCTTTTAGATCTTAGAACGGGCAAGGAAGTAAATATTTTGGTGTTTGAGGGGTTATTTGGTAATTTCTTAAAGTTAGGGTGGTTAAAGTAGAAATATTAAAAGTTACGGGTGGTAAAAAGTGAATTTATAAACTAAAAGGTTAAAGGAAGGTAATTTTCGAAAATTTAATAATAAAATAATAAATAATAATAAAATATTAAATAATAATATTTAGTTAAAAATAATGTTTTAATAAAAATAATAAAATAATACAAAAAAGGCAGTTTTTCGTAAAAGCTTTAGAAAGATAACTTTAAGCGTAGAATTCCATAATTACCTTCATAAAACACCTAGGGAGTGGTAATAAGATGATAGTGAGGCAAAGATAAAGGAAAGATAAGAAGTTAAAGAAAAGATAAAAACCAAAGAAAAGTCTATAAAGTTTTAATGACAGAAAAACAGACAGAAATTAGTGAACGAACTAGGGCAACATAGTTAGTCCTTGAGTTGTGACTAGGGTTAGGTATTATATGAAAAGTTAAACTGTTTCAGTATAGACTTAATGAACCTATACTTGGGACAGACTAACTATTCATACCGAAATTTACATAGGCTTTAAATACATATGTTAAGCAGAGAAATCAGAGCAGAGTAACCAGAGCAAAGTAAAGAGATACAGGGAAAAGAGAAACTAGAATAGAGTAAAGAGATATAAGGAGAAAAGAGTAATATGATAAAGAGAATAGAGAACAAGCAGAGGGCCTGTTGAAAGGTCATTTGTTGCATTAAGGCAACTCCAGAGTTATTTGTATGATCATCTGCTGCACTGAGGCTAGTCAGATAGATGGTGGTACAACCACTGAGAGTGCTTTCCTGGGATACCTTTCCATAATGCTTTGCTATAAGACAGAGGTTGCTTACAGACGTATCGAGATAAGTGTGCTTTGTTGTCTTCCTAATTATTATCTATTATTTATTATATGAGTCGAATTCTTTGTTAAAAACGTAGTTATTTTGTGAGGTACTTTTTTTTTAAATCATTTCGGTTAGTAAACTGAATGATTCATAATCAATTCACAAATAATAACAGATAAAACAATTATAAACAACCACACTTATATACATCTCAACAGTTAATACCATTCGGTTATCTAGCCTTTCTTAGAGTAAAGATCATTAGTTAGAACACCCCTAGATATAGCTAGATAATAACTATATACATATATATACATACAACATCCCAGGTCCTGACCTGTTCAAGAAGTCCCTAAGTTGGCACCTAGGCTAGCCTAGACTCTATACTCACTTAGTCCCTCTAAACTACTAAAGCGAGGGAAAGTACGTTCTAGGTCTTCAAAACTCAAGTCAAGTGGAACGTCATCAAAAGGTAGAACATCATCTGCTACTCTTCTGCACGATCAGACATTGCCATATAACGTCTCTCTGGTACCTCATCAAGTAGCCACACAACAGGAGTCTCGTACACAGAATTTAGGTAAATGTTCACGTACAAACGGGGTGCAGACATTGGCTGGTTTCACAGTATATACATATAAACAGAGAACAAGATTCACCCTAGACTCAGAAGACTATCTAGAGCGGAATTCTATTTGCAGAACCATCATCAACAAACTACGGTAAGGTACTCTTACTTCCATCTGAAGGAGGAAGGGAGAGAGAAGGGGTAAGAACTGGGGAGTTCTTAGTAGGGCTGGGGTTATTAGTTACATTCATTAATTATATGTTATTTTGCAGACGAATAGCAGAATACAGAGAAGCAGTAAACAGAAAAAATAGATAAATAGAGAAAATAGAGAAAACAGAAAGCAAAACACAAACAAAAAAATACAAGAAAACCAAACACAGACCCAGTGAATAGAATACAAACAAAGAAAGCACACATTCAAACAACAATCATAACAGAGGAAATGCGCAACCAAATACAATACATGTCTAACCCTAGTGCAGGTAATGAGCTCATTTGTCGGTTTCTACCGGCTCCCGACGTAACCCAAAGCAGCTGAAACGGGTATGGTTTTCCAGTCAGCATAGGTACAGTTCTCATTAACCGACGTATGCGTTATATCCTCTGTAAGCAGACTCTGCCTTACAGGTGGCGGCATTCCAGCCGTGTATGAAATCATATCCTCTGTAAGCAATTCTTGCGTTACAGGTGCAGCATTCTAGTCGTATATGAATTAATATCCTCTGCAAGTGATCCCAGGTTAGCAGTTGCAGGTATAGCTCTCAATAGCTATGTAGCACTGGAAAACGCTCTGTGGTCATACCACTATCTATCTGACTGCCTTCACGCAGCAGATCATCACATAATCATTCTCATTACCATCATTTATTATTATTCTCATTATTCATCATCACTTTCACCTTCTTATGCAGTACCTCTTTCTTTCTCTGTTCAATCATACTATACAAACTTTACATCTTTCACTTTTACAATATCTTGGCTCAAACCATTTCTCTTTATCATATCACTCTTTTCTCTTTGTATCTCTTTACTTTGTTCTGGTTTCTCTTTTCTCTGTATCTCTTTACTCTACTCTGGTTACTCTATTCTCTGTATCTCTTTACTTTTCTCTGATTACTCTTTTTCTCTTTATCTCTTTACTTTATTCTGGTTACTCTGTTCTCTGTGTTACTTTATTCTACTATGATTTCTCTGCTTAACGTATGTATTTTAAAGCTTATGTAAATTTCGGTATGAATAGTTAGCCTGTCCCGAGTATAGGTTCATTGAGTCTATACTGAAACAGTTTAACTTTTCATATTATACTTAACCCTAACCGCAACTCAAGGACTAACTATGTTGCCCTAGTTCGTTCACTAATCTCTGTCTATTTTTCTGTCATTAAAACTTTACAGAATTTTCTTTGGTTCTTATCTTTTCTTCACCTTTTTATCTTTGCTTTATCTTTACCTCACTAATATGTTCTTACCACTCCCTAAGTGATTTATGAAGGTAATTATGAGATTCTGCGCTTAAAGTTATCTTTCTAAAGCTTTTACAGAAAACTGCCTTTTCTGCATTATTTTATTATTTTATTAAAATATTTTTTTAATTAAATATTATTATTTAATATTTTATTATTATTTATTATTTTATCATTAATTTTTGAAAATTACCTTATCTTTACCTTTAACCTTTAAAATTCACTTTTTACCCCCCGTAACTTTTAATATTTCTACTTTAACCACCCTAACTTTCAGAAATTACAAACTAACCCCTCAAACACCAAAATATTTACTTCCTTGCCCTTTCTAAGATCTAAAAGGTGTTCTTCAATGTTCTTCATCACACTCAAAGTGTTTTTCATGTTCTTCATAAATTCTTCAGATTCTTTCTCTGTTTTTACCCGTTTATCAGTCTTTTTAGCAACCGATTTTTACCATAATTCATAATAAATTCCCAGCCACTAAAACCCCATCTTTTCCACATGATTTCAACACAAATTGAACCTCAATTTAATCCTAGGGTTTTGTTTTTCCAGCTGCTCCAAGAACATGAACTTTAAAGCTTGAATTTCATCAAATTTCATCAAATTTTCACCAAAATTTCAACAAGAATTACTCATATAAACAATCAATTTCAAGCACAGCCAAACCATATCATATTCACACAACTTAAACACAATCAATCAAGATTAAATTCGTTAAACCCTACCTTGATTTTCTACTCCAAATCCGGTTACTCTTGGAAGTGTTCTTAAAGCACTTTTTCCTCCTAAAACACATCAAGAACAACTTTAAAACTCTAAACCATCAACTAAACGAACTTCAGCAGCATCTTAGGAAGGTTATCCTCACCTTAAACATGCAGAAAATCAAAGATCTTTGGCCCACAAGTCAAGCTAAGCAAGAGATCTAAAGAAGAACATCAAGAAAATATTTGTTTAAGCATGTTTCCTTGAAAACCGAATTCAAATGGAAAAGGGACAGCCATCTAACCTTATTTCCATCCTTGATAAGTTACATGGTTATGTAGAGAAAGAAGAGAGGATCATTTTGGTGAAATCGGAGTTTTGATTTGAGTTTTAGTTCATAAGAAATCAAGCTTTGAAGATTAAGTGTTCATGAAAGTTTCTCTCTTTTCTCTCTTCTCATTTTCGTCCAAAGGGAGTAAATGACCAGCCTTGGAGTGTCTTGGGGGTGTAGGGTGAGTTGTGATTGGTTGGCTTGGAAGTGGGTTAAAATAATATTAAAATATCTCAGGTGTATAACTACTAAAACTGGATGTATCGGAACACTTGTAAAAACATCTCTAAAAAATATTTTCTGAGCTACTAGCATAAATGACACTAGTAACATATTTAATATGAGCTCGATTAAAACTTTACAAAATTTTCTTTGGTTCTTATCTTTTCTTCAACTTTTTATCTTTCCTTTATCTTTGCCTCACTAATATGTTCTTACCACTCCCTAAGTGTTTTATGAAGGTAATTATGAGATTCTGCGCTTAAAGTTGTCTTTCTAAGGCTTTTACAGAAAATTGCCTTTTCTGCATTATTTTATTTTTTTTATTAAAATATTACTTTTAATTAAATATTATTATTTAATATTTTATTATTATTTATTATTTTATCATTAAATTTTTGAAAATTACCCTAATTTAACTTTTAACCTTTAAAATTCACTTTTTACCACCCGTAACTTTTAATATTTCTACTTTAACCACCCTAACTTCTGAAGTGCTACACAGCTATTGAGAGCTATACCTGCAACTGATAACTTGGGATCACTTGCAGAGGATATTAATTCATACACGGCTAGAATGCCGCACCTGTAACGCAAGGATTGCTTACAGAGGATATGATTTCATACACGACTAGAATGCCGCCACCTGTAAGGCAGAGTCTGCTTATAGAGGATATGACACATATGTCGGTTAGTGAGAACTGTACCTATACTGACTGGAAAACCATATCCGTTTTAGCTGCTTTGGGTTAGGTCGGGAGCGGGTAGAAACCGACAAATGAGCTCATTACATGCATTAAGGCTAGACATGAATCATACTTGGTTGTGCATTTTCTCTATTATGATTGTTGCATGAATGTATGCTTTCTTTGTTTGTATTTTATTCTCTGTGTTTATGTTTGTGTTATTTTCTTGTATTCTTCTGTTTGTGTTCTGCTATCTATTTTCTCTATCTTCTCTATTTATCTGTATCTTCTATTTACTGCTTTCTGTATTCTGCTATTTACTTGTAAAACAACACGGAATTAATGAACTTAACTAATAACCCCGACCCTACTAAGAACTCCCCAGTTCTTACCCTTTATCTCTCCCTTCCCCCTTCAGATGGAAGTAAGAGTACATTACCGTAGTTCGTTGATGATGGTTCTGCAAAGCAGATTCCACTCTAGATAGTCTTCTGAGTCTAGGGTGAATCTCGTTCTCTGTTTATATGTATATACTGTGAGACCAGCCAATGTCTGCACCCCGTTTGTACGTGAACTTTAACCTAAATCATGTGTATGAGACTCCTGTTGTGTGGCTACTTGATGAGGTACTAGAGAGACGTCATATGGCAATGTCTGATCGTGCAGAGGAGTAGCAGATGATGTTCTACCTTTTGATGACATTTGACCTGACCCGAGTCTTGAAGACTTAGAACGTACTTTCCCTCGCTTTAGTAGTCTAGAGGGACTAAGCGAGCATAGAGTCTAGACTAGCCTGGATGCCAGCTTAGGGACTTTTTGAATAGGTCAGGGCCCGGATATTATATGTATATATATGTAGTAATTATCTAGCTATATCTAGGGGTGTCCTAACTAAAAGTCTATACTTAAATAAAGGCTGGATCACTGAATATTGTTGACTGCTTGTGATGTATTTATGTGTGGTTGTTTATAATTATTTTATCTGTTATCAGTTGTGAATTGATTAAGAATGATTCCGTCTTCTAACCCAAACGTTTTCAAAGAAAAAAATACCTCGAAAATTAACTACGTTTTTAACAATGAATCAGGCTCATATGATAAATAATAGATAATAATTAGGAAGACAAATTCGTAGCGCTTAGTTTCTGGTATGATCTAGACATATTGAAAATTGGTTCGTTACAATTTGGTATCTGTAACGACCCAATTTCTGGTACGTCATGATCATACTAAAAACTGAGCGCTACCAACTTGTCTTCCTAATTATTATCTATTATTTATTATATGAGCCTGATTCGTTGTTAAAAACGTAGTTATTTTGTGAGGTACTTTTTTTTTTAAATCATTTGGGTTAGTAAACTGAATGATTCATAATCAATTCACAAATAATAACAGATAAAATAGTTATAAACAACCACACTTATATACATCTCAACAGTTGATAACATTCGGTTATCCAGCCTTTATTAGAGTAAAGATCTTTAGTTAGAACACCCCTAGATATAGCTAGATAATAACTATATACATGTATATACACACAACATCCCAGGTCCTGACCTGTTCAAGAAGTCCCTAAGCTGGCACCCAGGCTAGCCTAGACTCTATACTCACTTAGTCCCTCTAAACTACTAAAGCGAGGGAAAGTATGTTCTAGGTCTTCAAAACTCAAGTCAGGTGGAACATCATCAAAAGGTAGAGCACCATCTACTACTCCTCTATACGATCAGTCATTGCCATATGACGTCTTTCTGGTACCTCATCAAGTATCCACATAGCAAGAGTCTCGTACACAGGACTTAGGTTAAGGTTCACATACAAACGGGGTGCAGACGTTGGCTGGTCTCACAATATATACATATAAACAGAGAACGAGATTCACCCTAGACTTAGAAAACTACCTAGAGCGGAATCCTCTTTGCAAACGATCATCAGTAATTTACGGAGGGGTACTCACGCTTCCATCTGAAGGGAGAAGGGAGATAGAAAGGGTAAGAACTGGGGAGTTCTTAGTAGGTCCGGGGTTATTAGTTACATTCATTAATTATATGTTGTTTTGCAGACAAATAGCAGAATACAGAAAAAAAAAACAGAAAAAATAAATAAATAGAGAAAATGGAGAAAACAAAAAGCAAAACACAAACAAAAGAATACAAGAAAACCAAACACAGACACAGTGAATAGAATACAAACAAAGAAAGCATACATTCAAACAACAATCATAACATAGGAAATGCGCAACCAAATATGATGCATGTCTAGCCCTAATGCGGGTAATGAGCTCATTTGTCGGTTACATACCCGCTCCCGACGTTACCCAGCAACTTCTGTCTGGATAAGGCTTTCTTGTTGGCAATACCCACTGCAAGCAACCTTTGTCTTGCAGGGCGGCACTTATTAGCCGATATACGCCCAACACACTCACTGTAAGCAACCTCTGTCTTACAGGAGCACAACACACTCACTGTAAGCAACCTTTGTCTTTCATAAGTACAACACACTCATTGTAAGTTACCTTTGTCTTACATGAGTACAACACACTCACTGTAAGCAACCTCTGTCTTACAGGAGCACACTGATCTCGATACCTCTGTAAGCAACATCTGTCTTACAGTAAAGCATTATAGCAAGGTATCCCAGGAAAGCATTCTCAGTGGTCGTACCACCATCTGTCTGACTGCCTCAATGCAGCAGATGAACATACAAATATCTTTGGAGTTGCCTTAATGCAACAAATGACCTTTCAATAGGCCCTCTGCTTATTCTCTATTCTCTTTATCATATTACTCTTTTCTCTTTGTCTTTTTACTCTGCTCTGATTATTCTTTTTTCTGTATCTCTTTACTCTGCTCTGGTTATTCTGTTCTCTGTATCTCTTTACTTTTCTCTGATTACTCTTTCCTTTATATCTATGTTACTCTTCTTCTCTTTATCTCTTTCCTCTACTATGATTACTCTGTTCTCTATGTTTCTCTACTTTGCTCTGATTTCTCTGTTTAACGTATATATTTAAAGCTTATGTAAATTTCGGTATGAATAGTTAGCCTGTCCTGAGTATAGGTTCGTTAGGTCTATACTGAAATAGTTTAACTTTACATATTATACTTAACCATAACCGTAACTCAAGGACTAACTATGTTGCGCTAGTTCGTTCACTAATCTCTGTCTATTTTTCTGTCATTAAAACTTTACAGAATTTTCTTTGGTTCTTATCTTTTCTTCAACTTTTTATCTTTCCTTTATCATTGCCTCACTAATATGTACTTACCACTCTGTAAGTTTTTTATGAAGGTAATTATGTGATTCTGTGCTTAAAGTTGTCTTTCTAAGGCTTTTACAGAAAACTACCTTTTCCACATTATTTTATTATTTTTATTAAAATATTATTTTTAATTAAATATTATTATTTATTATTTTATCATTAATTTTAGAAAATTACCTTATCTTTACCTTTAACCTTTAAAATTCAAATTCACTTTTTACCACCCGTAACTTTTAATATTTCTACTTTAACCACCCTAACTTTCAGAAATTACCAAATAACCCCTTAAACACCAAAAATTTTACTTCCTTGCCCTTTTAAGGATCTAAAGCCTTTTCTTCATTGTTCTTCATCATACTCAAAGTGTTCTTCATGTTCTTCATAAATTCTTCAGATTCTTTCTCCGTTTTTACCCGTTTTTCAGTCTTTTCAGCAACCGATTTTTACTAAAATTCATAATAAATTAGCAGCCACTAAAACCTTATCTTTTCTACATAATTTCAACACAAATTGAACCCTAATTTAAGGATTAGGGTTTGTTTTTCCAGCTGCACTCAAGAACATATTTCATAGCTTGAATATCATCAAATTTCATCAAATTTTTACCAAAATTTCAACAAGAATCACTCATATAAATCATCAATTTCAAGCACAACCAAACTATATCATAATCACACAACTCAAACACAATCAATCAATATTAAATTTGTCAAACCCTACCTTGATTTGCTGCTCCAAATCCAGTTACTCTTTGAAGTGTTCTTAAAAAACTTTTTCCTCCTAAAACACATCAAGAACAACTTTAAAACTCTAAGCCATTAACTAAACGAACTTTAGCAGCATCTTAGGAAGGATATCCTCACCTAAACATTCAGAAAATCAAAGATCTTTGGCCCACAAGTCAAGCTAAGCAAGAGATCTAAGGAAGAACATCAAGAAAACACTTGTTTAAGCATGTTTCCTTGAAAACCGAATTGAAGATGGAGGGAGACAGCCATCTCACCTTATTTCCAGCCTTGATATGTTATATGGTTATGTAGAGGAAGAAGAGAGGATCATTTTGGTGAAATTGGAGTTTTGATTTGAGTTTTAGTTCAGAAGAAATCAAGCTTTGAAGATTAGGTGTCCATGAAAGTTTCTCTCTTTTCTCTCTTGTTATTTTTGGCCAAAATGATGAAATGAGACAGCCTTGGAGGTCTTGGGGGTGTAGGGTGAGTTGTGATTGGTTGGCTTGGAGGTGGGTTAAAATAATATTAAAATATCTCAGGTGTATAACTACTAAAACTAGATGTATCGGAACACTTGTAAAAACATCTCTAAAATTTCTTTTCTGAGATAATAGCATAAATAACACTAGTAACACATTTAATATGAGAATAGAACATGTATGATGAGGCATTAGCATTGCTAAAGTCATCAAAGACTGCTGGTGCTAAGCTGCACCAGTAAACTGTGAACCCGGTTAAACCGATTTTCTATTTTTAACTATAACTGACCAGGAAACCTTATAATATCATTCAAGAAGCTTCTAATACTAATATAATGATAATATCATCCTATTATCTCTCTTCTCTCATAAATCAAGTCTGGTTTGTCAAACAGAGACTATTTACGAAAAAATCGAATCAAAATTCCTAACCAATACGGTTCAAAAACTAGGTTCTTCGTGACTGTTTTATCGAGCTTGCCTCAAAAGAGGTCCTAGCTAAAATATGGCATAATGACAATGAGAATTGAAATGTTTGATAATATAACAGAGGTTCTTCCTTTACTGATCTTCCGGAGAAATCCGTATTTTCAGAAAAGATCTCACATACACGAAAATTGGGGTTGTTACAAAAAATTACTTGGCATGGCCATGTGGCCAGCCTCCAAATGTGAAAAATGGCATAATATTTGAATACAATAGTAAAAAATGTTATTTATACTAAACTAGTTACTAAGGATTACAGAAAATAAGTAACTAAGTGCAGATAGTGCAGAAATCCACTTCCGTGGCCCACTTGGTATGTGCTTGGGCTGAGCATTGAGCTTTACACGTGCATAGGCCTTTTCTAGACTTAAACACCAGCTTGGATGCTAGTTTAGGCATTTAACTCCAGTTCTGGTGCCAGTTCTGGCATTTTACGCCAAAAAGGGGTCTCTGGCTGGTGTTGAACGCCAATTTGGGCCATCAAATATCGGGAAAAGTATGAACTATTATCCATTGCTGGAAAGCCCAAGATGTTAGCTTTCTAGCCCAATTGAGAACTCGCCAATTGAACTTCTGTAGCTCAAAAAAATGCGTTTGAGTGTAGGGAGGTCAGAATCCAACAACATCTGCAGTCCTTTCTCAACCTCTGATCAGATTTTTGCTCAGGTTCCTAAATTTCAGCTAGAAAATACCTAAAATTATAGAAAAACACACAAACTCATAGTAAAGTCCAGAAATGTGATTTTTGCATAAAAACTAATAAAAATATAGTAAAAAGTAACTAAAACATACTAAAAACTACCTAAAAACAATGCCAAAAAGCGTATAAATTATCCGCTCATCACAACACCAAACTTAAATTGTTTCTTATCCCCAAGCAACCAAAAACAAAATAAGATAAAAAGAAGAGAAAATACAATAAATTTCAAAAATATCAATGAAGATTAGTTTTAATTAGATGAGCGGGACTAGTAGCTTTTTGCCTCTGAAAAAGTTTTGGCATCTCTCTATCCATTTGAGTTCAGAAATGTTGGCCTCTTTAGGAACTCAGTAATACAGATAATGTTATTAATTTTCCTAGTTAAGCTCTTTTTTATTCTTGAACACAGCTATGATGAGCGGATAATTTATACGCTTTTTGGCATTGTTTTTAGTATGTTTTAGTTAGTTTTCATTAAATTTTTATTAGTTTTTAAATAAAAATCACTTTTTTGGACTTTACTATGATTTGTATGTTTTTCTGTGATTTCAGGTATTTTCTAGCTGAAATTGAGGGACCTGAGCAAAAATCTGATTCAGAGGCTGAAAAAGGACTGCAGATGCTGTTGGATTCTGACCTCCCTGTACTCGAAGTGGATTTTCTGGAGCTACAGAAGCCCAATTGGTGCGCTCTCAATTGCGTTAGAAAGTAGACATCCTGGGCTTTCCAGCAATATATAATAGTTTATATTTTGCCCGATTTTTGATGGCCCAAACAGCCATTCTAAGTCAGCTTAAGAATTCTAGCGTCAAAAAGCCAGAACTGGCACAAAAGCTGGAGTTAAACGCCCAAACTGGCACAAAAGCTGGCGTTTAACTCCAAGAAAAGTCTCTACACATGGAAGCTTCAATTCTCAGCCCAAGCACACACCAAGTGGCCCCGGAAGAAGATTTCTGCATTAATTACTTATTTCTGTAACCCTAGGCTACTAGTTTTCTATAAATAGGACCTTTTGCTATTGTATTTTCATACTTTGATAGACCTTTTCACGTTTGGGGGCTGGCCTCATGGTCATGCCTAGACCCTTTTGTTCTTATGTATTTTCAATGGTGGAGTTTCTACACACCATAGATTAAGGTGTGGAGCTCTGTTGTTCTTCATGAATTAATGCAATTACTATTGTTTTCTATTCAATTCACACCTACTTCTTCTCTAAGATATCCATTTGTTCTTCAACTTGATGAATGTGATGATCCGTGACACTCATCATCATTCTCACCTATGAACATGTGCCTGACAACCACCTCTGTTCTACTAGCAATGGCTTGAATGCGTATCTCTTGGGTTTCTAATCTAAGATTGGAACCTTCGTGGTATAGGCTAGAATCAATTGGCGGCCATTCCTGAGATCCGGAAAGTCTAAACCTTGTCTGTGGTATTCTGAGTAGGATCTGGGAAGGGATGACTGTGACGAGCTTCAAACTCGCGAGTGTTGGGCCTGTGACAGACGCAAAAGGATCAATGGATCCTATTCCAACATGATCGAGAACCGACAGATGATTAGCCGTGCGGTGACAGCGCATTTAGAACATTTTCACTGAGAGGACCGGAAGTAGCCATTGACACCGGTGATGCCCAACATAAAGCTTGCCATGGAAGGGAGTATGAATGATTGGATGAAGGCAATAGGAAAGCAGAGGTTCAAGAGGAACAAAGCATCTTCATACGCTTATCTGAAATTCCTACCAATGAATTACATAAGTATCTCTATCTCTATCTTTATTTTATATTTTATCCATCTTTTAATTATCAAATCTCCATAACCATTTGAATCTTCCTGACTGAGATTTACAAGATGACCATAGCTTGCTTCAAGCCGACAGTCTCCGTGGGATCGACCCTTACTCACGTAAGGTTTATTAGTTGGACGACCCAGTGCACTTGCTGGTTAGTTGTGCGGAGTTGTGATAAAGAGTTGAGATTACAATTGTGCGTACCAAGTTGTTGGCGCCATTGATGATCACAATTTCATGCACCAAGCTACTTTATGAGTCTTGGCCGTGACCCTTAGCATTTTGTTTTCCAGTATTACCACCGGATACATAAAAGCCACGGACACATAACTGGGTGAACCTTTTCAAATTGTGACTCAGCTTTGCTAGAGTCCCCAGTTAGAGGTGCCCAGAGTTCTTAAGCACACTCTTTTGCTTTGGATCACGACTTTTACCACTCAGTCCCAAGCTTTTCACTTGGACCTTCATGACACAAGCACATGGTTAGGGACAGCTTAATTTAGCTGCTTAGGCCAGGATTTTATTCTTTTGGACCCTCCTATCCATTGATGCTCAAAGCCTTAGATCCATTTTACCCCTGCCTTTTAGTTTAAAGGGTTATTGACTTTTTTTTGCTTGCGTTTTTTTTTAAAGCTTTTGTTTTTCACTGCTTTTTCTTGCTTCAATAATGAATTTTTTGATTTTTCAGATTACCAATAACATGTCTCTTTTTTCATTATTTTTTCAAGAGCCAACAATTTTAAGATTCATAAACTTCACTATAAAAAATATGCAATGTTCAATCATTCATTCAGAAAACAAAAAGAATTGCCACCACATCAAAATAATTAAACTAATTTCAAGATAGAAATCGAAATTCATGTACTTCTTTTTCTTTTTCAGAAAACATTTTTCATTTAAGAAAAGTGAAAGATTCATGGAACATTCATAGCTTTAAGACATAGACACTAGACACTAATGATCATGTAATGAAGACCCAAACATAGTCACAGCATAAAGCATAAAAGTTGAAAACATAAAAATAAGAACAAGAAAATTAAAGAACGGGTCCACCTTAGTGACGGCGGCTAGTTCTTCCTCTTGAAGATCCTATGGAGTGCTTTAGCTCCTCAATATCTCTTCCTTGCCTTTGTTGCTCCTCCCTCATGACTCTTTGGTCCTCTCTGATTTCATGGAGGATAATGGAATGCTCCTGGTGCTCCATCTTTAGTTGCTCCATGTTAGAACTCAAATCTCCTAAAGAGGTGTTGAGTTGCTCCCAATAGCTTTGTGGAGGAAGTTGTATCCCTTGAGGCATCTCAGGAATTTCTTGATGAGGAATTTCCTCATGCTCTTGTTGAGGTCCATGAGCGGCCTCTCTTGTTTGCTCCATCCTCTTTTTAGTGATGGGCTTGTCCTCTTCAGTGAGGATGTCTTCCTTTATGATAATTCCTGCTAAATTGCATAGGTTACAGATGAGATGAGGGAAGGCTAACCTTGCCAAAGTGGAGGGCTTGCTAGCCACCTTGTATAGTTCTAGAGGTATGATCTCATGAACTTCTACTTCCTCTCCATTCATGATACTATGGATCATGATAGCCCGGTCCACCGTAACTTTAGACCGGTTGCTAGTAGGAAAGATAGAGCGTTGGATGAACTCTAACCATCCTCTAGCCACAGGCTTGAGGTCAAGCCTTCTCAGTTGAACAGGCTTGCCTTTGGAGTCTCTCTTTCATTTAGCTCTTTCTACATAGATTTCCATGAAGAATTGGTCCAATCTTTGATCAAAGTTGACCCTTCTAGTGAAAGGATGAGGATCTCCTTGCATCATTGGCAAGTTGAATGCCAACCTCACAGTTTTCGGACTAAAATCCAAGTATTTTCCTCGAACCATTGTGAGCCGATTCTTTGGATTCGGGTTCACACTTTGATCATGGTTCTTAGTGAACCATGCATTAGCGTAGAACTCTTGAACCATTAAGATTCTGACTTGTTGGATAGGATTGGTGAGAGCTTCCCAACCTCTTATCCGAACCTCAAGTCGGATCTCCGGATATTCACTCATTTTGAGCATGAAGGGGACCTCAGGGATCACCCTTTTCTTGGCCACAACTTCATAGAAGTGGTCTTGATGGACCTTTGAAATGAATCTCTCCATCTTCCATGACTCAGAGGTGGAAGCAACTGCCTTCCCTTTCCTCTTTCTAGAGGTTTCTCCAGCCTTAGGTGCCATTAATGGTTATGGAAAAACAAAAAGCAGAGCTTTTTCCCACACCAAACTTAAAAGGTTTGCTCGTCCTCAAGCAAAAGAAGAAAGAAAGGAGGAGAAGAAGAAAAAATAGAGGAGATAGAAGGGTGTTTTGAATTCGGCCAAGGGGGGTTTAAGTGTTTATGATGTGTGAAATTGAAGGTGGTAAGGAGGGGTATTTATAGGGTAAGAGAGAGAGGGAATTCGTGTAAGAAGGGGTTGGGTTTGGGAGGGAAATGTTGTGAATTTGAATAGTGAGGTAGGTTGGGTTTTATGATGGGTTTTTGGGGAATAGTGGATGGATGTGAGTGGTGAAGAGATTATGGGGAAGAGGGTAGGACTTGATAGGTGAATCGTGTTTGGGGAATAGTTATTGATGCGATTGGTCAGAGGTATTTGGGGTAGAGTGTTATGGAAAAGTGTGAAGAGAAGAGAGAGTGAGTTGGGGTAGGTGGGGATCTTATGGGGTCCACAGATCCTGAGGTATCAAGGAATTTAGCTCCCTGCACTTTTCTGGTGTTTAACGCCAGCCAGACACCCTTTTCTGGCGTTAAACGCCAATCTGTCTACCAATTCTGGCATTTAGCGCCAGCCAGACACCCTTTTCTGGTGTTAAACCCCAGTCTGTCTGCCAATTCTGGTGTTTAATGCCCAGAATGCTACCAGACTGGACGTTAAATGCCCATTCTGCTATCCTTACTGGCGTTTAAACGCCAGTAAGCCTGTCCTCCAAGGTGTGCTATTTTTTATGCTGTTTTTATTCCTCTTTAATTCTGTAGCCATTTTTATGACTCCACATGATCATCAACCTAAAGAAAACATAAAATAACAATGGAAAATGAAATGAAAAAGTAATTAACATAGATAAATAAGATTGGGTTGCCTCCCATTAAGCGCTTCTTTAATGTCAATAGCTTGACAGTGAGCTCTTAGAGAGCTTCACAGAGACTCAGAGCTTAATTGTGGCTTCTCAACACCAAACTTAGAGTTTGAATATGGGGGCTCTGCTTGACTCTGTATGGAGAAAATTGGATGAAGCTTTTCATGCTTCTTCTCCATGTTTACAGAGGAAGATCCTTGAGCCTTAAACACAAGGTAGTCCTCATTCAATTGAAGGACTAACTTTGCTCTGTCCATATCAAGCACAGCCCTTGCTGTGGCTAGGAAGGGTCTTCCAAGGATGATGGATTCATCCTCATCCTTCCCAGTGTCTAGGATTATGAAGTCAGCAGGGATGTAAAAGCCTTCAACCTTCATTAAGACATCCTCTACAAGTCCATAAGCCTGTTTTATTGATTTGTCTGCCATCTCTAGTGAGATTCTTGTAGCTTGTACCTCAAAGATCTTTAGTTTCTCCATTACAGAGGGTGGCATGAGGTTTATACCTGATCCCAGGTCACACAGAGCCTTCTCAAAGTTCATGGTTCCTATGGTACAAGGTATTAAGAACCTTCTGGGATCTGGTTTCTTCTGAGGTAATTTCTGTTGAACCAAGGCATTCAGTTCATTGATGAGCAATGGGGGTTCATCCTCCTAAGTCTCATTACTAAATAACTTGGCATTTAGCTTCATGATTGCTCTTAGATACCGAGCAACTTACTCTTCAACAATATGTTCATCCTCTTTAGAGGAAGAATACTCATCAGAGCTCATGAATGGCAACAGTAAGTTCAGTGGAATCTCTATGGTCTCTGTATGAGCCTCAGATTCCTTTGGTTCTTCAATAGGGAACTTGATGAACGTAAATATCCTCATGCCGATTAGAAACTAGTGATAATCCGATCGTGAGTATAGTCTAACCAACATACGAATACCGCATCAAACAATTCTAAAATCTATGACCGACAGTATTGATCCCGGGTCGTTCTCCCTAGGAATTGCTTTAGAATGTGCATCATTGATTAGGAAAGCTTTTATGGTTTTGAGAGTTGGTGCAAGAATTCAAACTAGCAAGCAATTACACAACTAATGGAAATAAAAGCCTCGGCCAAGGGTAAGCATTGGAAGTTCCATCATTATAGTTTCCTTCAATTATGATAAGAGTTGATTATTGCTTCACTTATTTAACCCCCTAACAATGGAGGAAAGTCAAGTGAGAGTAACTAACTTGAGTCACAAGTCCTAGTCTCACCCTAGGGAAGTCTAGCTTTAGTGCACTCCAAGCCAATTAGCAATTCTCAATTCATAATCTACAATTGATATCCACTATTCAAGTGTCTCCAATAACTCAATCCTTAAGACAAGTGAGAGAAATCTACTCCATAGCTAAGGTTGTCATTATCACAAACAATTGGTAGGCAATTATAGAAAACATGAGGCAATTGAGAGAAGAGAATCGAATTAGAGCTATATATTCCAAACAATCATCAACAATCACACAATTGAATGAAACCTCAATTCATTAATCCACATTCAAAGTAACAAAGTGAACCAAATCTAGATCTAAGAGATTGAACCAAAAGAACATCAATTAAGAGTAGAAGAAGAGTAGATCTACACTTGTAGCAAAACAAAAAGTCAATTAGCAATAGATCTCACCAAGAATTCAAAGGAAACTTGCAATGGAGGATGAAAACCTAGAGAGAAGTTGGAGTTTCTCTCTCTAAAAAACAAAACGTAATTAACTTCCTAAAAAAATCTAGAATTATGACTCTCTCCCTTAACACCCCTAAGCCTTGGTCTTCTTAAGCTTTTCCCTCCAAAATCTGCTCCAAAACAAGGCCTGGAAACCCCTTGAAATCATTGGGCATGTGTTTCATTTAAAAAAATAATGTGCGCATATCGGCGCGTACGCGCACTACACGCGTACACGTCCTTGGGCTCTTTTGCGATCTGCGCATGTTCAAACTTCAATTCTTTGATTTGTTTCATGCTCCTTCCATTCATGCATGCTTCTTCCATTCCCCTTGGCCATTTTTGCCCTATAACTTCTGAAATCACTTAACAAATGGATCAAGGCATCTAATGATAAATAGAGGAGGATTACAATATCTCAATTTTTGATGCAAAAGAAGCATATTTTAATCTATGAGGTAAAATGGGAAAGAGACACAAAATCATGCAGTTTTATATGAATAAGTGTGGAAGATCATTGATAAAACCCTTAGATTCTATGCATGATAAATCCTAAAAACGGGGTTTATCAACCTCCCCACACTTAAAGTATAGCATGTCCTCATGCTATGGAAAAGCAAAAGATCAAAGGACTACTAGAGTGTAGGACTCATGTGACGCGATCTACCTACGTGAATGCAACTAGGGTACATGCTACTATCTACTTGGCCAAGAGTAATTCAATCTTTCTAGAAGACACATATGTATGTGCACATAGAGCAGAATGATGACAATGTATGAACTCTACCAATTCTAGTCATCAGAGTGAAATATGCATAACTTGCATGAAGAACGCTCGCAAGAGCCAGGAATAAGGAATTGAGCTTCGAACCCCTCACCGGAAGTATTTGCGCTCTATTCGCTCGGTGTATAGGGTTGGTCACTCAATCCTTCCCTACTTCATGCTTTTCCAAAATTTGTTTTTCTTCTAACAATCAACATATATTCCATGCATGCATGCAAGTATCATGGGGTTTTTTCTTTAGGTTGTAATGGGGCTAGGGTCAAGGTAAGGGTGCATATTTGGTCAAGTGAGCTTGAAATTTGAATCTTTGATAAGCTTAAACTTCCCACCTAACCTATGACATCCTATACAATTCAAAAGCTAACCTCACTACCCATTCTTCACTTTTTAACATACTCATGCATTTTCTTTTCATTTCACAACACTTATGCATTGATCCTTATTGAGCTTTGCTTTGGGGCATTTTGTCCCCTTTTTATTTCTTTCTTTTTCTTTGTTTCTTTCTTTTTCTATATTTTTTTTCTTTTCTATATTATTTTTTTCCTTTTTTCTCATTTTTCTTTTTATATGCAAGATCATCAATGCATAAGGTTTTACATTCATTACACATGAGCATGTACCTAATTCCCAATATTTACAACAAAAATACAAGGCTACCTTTTTATTCACCCAATGTCCCAAGTTTTTCCACACTTGAATGATACACACACATACTAGCTTAAGCTAATCAAAGATCCAAATAAGGACATTTATTGTTTTCCGCTTTAAGGCTTGTAATGTGCTAAATTAAGAACAAGTGGGTTAATCATAGGCTCAAAGTAGCTAACAATGGGAGATAAAAGGTAAGGCTATTTGGGTAAGTGAGCTAATGAAATGATGGCCTCAATCATATACATGCATGAATACAAGGAATAACGGACCTAGAATTAAACAAATCAAAGATCACAACCATAGGAAGAGAACAATTTCACACAAGAAGGAAAAATAAGTGGTTATAAGATGTAACCACACCATTAGGCTCAAAACTCACTTTCTTGTGGTCTTGGCTCAAATCCTATGTTCCAAAATACATTCTTCAAACAAGTTGAGCATCAAAAGATTTTTCAAATTTCAAAATTGGTAGGTTTGCCGTAAAATTCTAGTTTTCTATAATAGAAGTCATTGCTCTAACCAAGTGGATTTATTAAGAGATACTAATATGCAAAAGATGCCAAGAATGAAAGACCTAGTATGCAATCTACTCTAGTTAAGGAAAGAGGTTCAAGGAATTTATTTGGGTGTTACCTACGAAAACTGGTCGGCCGACCGACCTCCCCACACTTAAAAGTTTGCATGGTCCTCCGTGCCTTCAGTGAGACGGAGTGGTTGATCGGCTTCCGCGTGTCCATCCACTTCTTCATCATTATCTCTTTCATCATTATTGGTACCGGTGGACGTGGAAATTTCAGGTTCCTCCATAGGCGGCGCTAGGCAACTTAGAAGCTTCTTGACGAAGGTGTATCGGCATTGGTTACGCCGCTCATAATGGTCAAGCTTCTTGTGGAGTTCCTTTATGCGTTGCATGGATGAATTTGGTGGTGCGGATGAGGAGGAGGGGATGCGCATGGGGACGGATAGGTGTGGCTCGTCGATGTCCGCCGGAGGGTAAAGGTACCGCCCGTTTGGAACAACATCTTCATCCATCAGGATCATGGTCCTTCTATCCTTGGTCTCTCGGGGGACGCCGGCTACGGCGACTAAGTCGGTCACTAGAGCGGGAAAAGGTAGATTCCCCTTAGCATGAATGCGGCCCATAGATTGGCGGATGAGGCGGGGAATATGCACCGGTCTCTCTGTGAGGACACACCAAACCAATAAGGCTAACTCGGCAGTGATAGATGAGCCATGGGTGCTTGGGAGCACGTAGTGCGCTAGAATTTGGGCCCATGCTTGAGCCTCTCTGGTGAGAAAATGTGCGTCAATGCCCTTGGGCCGGGGACTCATCCTTCCTCGAATCCGTAATGATTTGGGTGTGGCATCAAATACATATTCGCACCAGGCCGACAAAATCTCCTGATAGGCATCAACCCCGTCCACCAACGGTCTGGTCTTAAGCACATTTTGAATGGCCTCTTCCGTGATGGGAACTTGCCTTCGACGCACCAATACCGATGTGAGGGAAGGGGAATGGTAATTGGTGTAAAATTCAGCCACCCATGACAAGTTCGCCTCCCGTGGCTTCCTCAATAGCGGTTGGGGAACTTGTTCGGATCCCTCGCCGGATTGTCTTTTTCCGAAACATCAATGTTAGCAACGCTCCTGGGCTTAGTGAGGAGGGCCTTAGCTTGCGGGACTTGGTGTGCTTTGCCAGTAGACTGTGATGGTGCCTTCTTGGGCGCCTTTCCATTGTCTCTTTTGAGCACCATCCTAGAAAAGAAGGAAAGGTGGTGAAATTAAGCTTAAAGAGGCGCCAAGAAAGAACAATCATGCAAGTGATAAAGCATAAAAGAATAAGTGGCTTAGATACATGACAGTTTCAACATGTAACTAAGACAATAATGAAGACCATAGCTAGTCACTAGCATGTGATACATTAGTGGTATAGGCATGCAAACACGAAGCATGAGAAGCGCACACTCATAACAATAACAACAAGAGGTAAGAAAAATATGGGATGAGTAAAAAGTGCTATTTATACTAAACTAGTTACTAAGGATTACAGAAAATAAGTAACTAAGTGCAGATAGTGCAGAAATCCACTTCTGGGGCCCACTTGGTGTGTGCTTGGGCTGATCATTGAGCTTTACACGTGCATAGGCCTTTTCTAGAGTTAAACTTCAGCTTGGATGCCAGTTTGGGCATTTAACTCCAGTTCTGGTGCCAGTTCTGGCATTTTATGCCAAAAAAGGGGTCTCTGGCTGGCGTTTAAACATCAGTTTGGGCCATCAAATCTTGGGCAAAGTATGAACTGTTATCCATTGCTGGAAAGCCCAAGATGTCTACTTTCCAACGCAATTGAGAGCGTTCCAATTGGGCTTCTGTAGCTCCAGAAAATCCACTTCGAGTGCAGGAGGGTCAGAATCCAACAGCATCTGCAGTCCTTTCTCAGCGTCTGAATCAGATTTTAGCCCATGTCCCTCAATTTCAGCCAGAAAATACCTGAAATTATAGAAAAATACACAAACTCATAGTAAAGTTCAGAAATGTGATTTTTTCATAAAAACTAATAAAAATATAATAAAAAGTAACTAAATCATACTAAAAACTATGTAAAAACTATTCCAAAAAGCGTATAAATTATCCGCTCATTAGTGACGCCAAAAGGAAGTTAAGGAGGAGCCTTTCCAATTCTTCTTGTTTTCCATCAATTAGAGCAGCAAAATGAACTGAGTGATGGCATGAGATGAGGCTGATGAACGGATCTTTGATGGTATAGAATTTCACAAATGAAGTCTCGTTGCTAGTATAGTTTCTAAACCAACAAAGAATCCTTCCATACAAAGATTTAGTTGTCACAAGTAACAAACCCCTAAAATTAATAACCAAAGTATTCAAACCTTGGGTCGTCTCTCAAAGGAATTGCAGGGAAGTGTTCTTGTTATTGGTTATGGATTATATATCTTTGGGGTTTTGATAAAAGACATGAAAGATAAATTACAAAAGAAGTAAACTAATATCTAAGAAAGCTCTTGGCACGGAATGAGAACTAGAAGTCCTATCCTCATTATTTTCCTCAATTGTGACATTAATTGTCCATTGCTCCCACTTAGTCAACCTCTAGCTATGAAGGTAAGTCAAGTGGATAAATAAACATGAATCCTCAAGTCCTAATCAACTCCTAAGGAAAGACTAGAGTTAGTGGAATTCAAGTCAACTAGCAACTTTCAATTATCAATCAACAAAAGAGTTTGATAACTCAAGAGTCTCCAATTACTCAACCAAAGCCAAGAGGAGAAAAATCTACACTAGCATCCTTTCAAGCATTTTATCAAACACTAGGAAGGCACAAAAGGAAAGTGACATCAAATTGCAAGAAAAGTAAATCTACAACTACTAATTGCAAGGAATTAACAACAATAAAGCAAATCAATAATAAAGGAACATAGAACATGAATTGGATTAAAGAGAAATAGAAGAAACAAAAGTGCACCAACATAAAAGTAAGAATTACAAGAATTAAATGCTAAATTAGAGAAAGAGAAGGTAGAAGAACAAGAATTATAAAAGGAAAAGTAAATCAAGGCAAGAATTAAACCTAGATCTAAGAAATCTAATCTAACATAATCCTAATTCTAGAGAGAAGAGAGAGCTTCTCTCTCTAGAAACTAACTAAAGCATTCCCTCCAAAATTCAATTATGACTTCCTCCCCTTTGACTCCTCTTGATTTCTGCATATAATAGGCTCAGAAAATAGTTGGATTTGGGCTTGGGAAGCCCAGAATTCACCCCCAGCGTTTTCACCTTAATGAAGTCACGTGCGAGCATCGACGCGTATGCATGCGTCACGCGTACGCGTCGCTTGGCAATTATCCTTCCACGCATACGCGTCATGTACATGTACGCGTCATCATGCGACTTCACAATCCACGCGTGCGCGTCTGCTGCTCGTGCGCGTGAACGAATGCATCCTAAATCCTTGATTTCCCATAATTTCTCCACTTTGCATGATTTTCTCTTTATTCCTTTGATCTATTCCTAGACTTTTTAACCTGAAATCACTCAACAAACACATCAAGGCATCTAGTGGAATCAAAGGTGAATTAAAATTAATCAATTAAGGGCCTAAAAAGCATGTTTTCACTCTTAAGTGCAAATTAGAAAAAATATATAAAACCATGCTATTTTAGTGAATAAATATGGGAAAAGGGTGGTAATCCCCTAAATTCAGTATAGAATGCACCACCAATTAGTGGTGCATCAAATCTCCCCACACTTAAACCAAGCATGTCCTCATGCTTAAATCAAGAAAGAGGCAAAGGATACTATCATTTATTCAATGTAGACTAACTACATGCAACTTATCTAAATGCAAACTATCTAAATGAATGCAATTGCTTGGTCAAAATAAATCAATTCCCAAGAAAAACTAATATAAGCACAAGGGCTAAAGGTATAAACAACCAAGCCAAACCACAATTGAATTGAGTGATTAAAAGATTTTACAAACTTGCAAGAAAAGAGATGAATCTAGGTGGAAACATATAATTGAGCACTCGAACCCTCACTGGATATGTATACGCTATACTCGCTCAAGTGTATAGCGTCGATCCACTCAATTCTCTTCTAATCATACTTTCCAAGATTTGTTTTTCATCTAACAATCAACAATTATTTCATGCATGTATACAAATATCATGAGGTCTTTCCTTAGGTTGTAATGGGGCTAGGGTCAAGGTAGGATGCATATGGTCAAGTGAGCTTGAGATTTGAATCTTTGATAAGCTTAAACTTCCCACCTAACTGATAAACCCCAATTTTGTGCTTTATCTTGTGCTTATTTTGAGGGATTTTATCACCTTTTTCCCACATTTATTCAATGAAATATCATGGTTTTGTGTTCTCTTCCTAATATAGCTTCAGGATGGAAAACATGCTTCGTTTGCCTTAAAATTGCCATATTTTGATCCTCTTTTATTACCATTCGATGCCGTGATATGTTTATTGAGTAATTTCAGATTTTATAGGGTAAGAATGGCATAGAAGAGAGAAAGGAAGCATGTACAAGTGGAAGGAACATGAAGAATTGGATTTTTGGGAAAGCAGCTTCGACGCACACGCACACGCATGTGGATGCAAGGAGTAGAATGTGGCGCGCGAAGAACGGCCCATCTGCGTGGATTGGCGAAATCTCCATCGACGCGCACGCGTACATGACGCGTACGCGTGGATCGCGAAATTCAAGCGACGTGCACCTGTGCATGATGCGTACGCGTGACAAGCTGCACGTGACCTCATTAAAGAAATCGTGCTTGGCAATTTCTAAGCCTCAAGAGGCCCAAATTCAAGCTGGTTCTGCATGGAAAAGACCCAAGGAACTCTAGGTGGAAAGGGGGGATCATCCATTACACACTTAGACACAATGTTAGTGATAAACCCATATTTTATGATATATTTTGTGCTTAATTTGAGTGATTTATTCAATCCTTTACCCACGTATTCATATTAATTGCATGGTTTTACTTTCCCATCCTTATTATGTGATGTATGTGAAAAGCATGTTTTCTATGCTTTAAAATTAATTATTTTAATTACCTTTATTTCCATTTGATGCCGTGATTAGTGTGTTGAGTAGTTTCTGATCTTCTAAGGCAGGAATGACTTAAAGGATGGAAAAAGAAAACATACAAAAATGGAAGGAAAGCACAAAACGGAGTTTCTGAAGAAACTGGCATCCACGCGATCGCATGGGCGACGCGGACGCATGCCAAGTGCGAATCAAAAGCGACGCGGTCGCATGACTGACGCGACCGCACGCCTTAAGCAAAACATATATGACATGGTCGCATGACTGACGTGACCGTGTGACAAGGAAAGCTCCGAATGACGCGACCGCGTGACCCACGCGGACGCGTGACAGAGGCCACACACCAGAAATTGGAGAAAACGCTTCCATCGATTTCTGAACCTTTTTTTGGCCCGATCCAAGTCCAGAAGGCATAGACCAGATGTTATAAAGTGTGGGAACGCATCCATTCAGGGAGAGCTCGTGATGCCAAGGCATCTTAGGCTAGTTTCACTAGCATTTTTCTGTTAGTTTTAGTTGTTTTATGCATTTTCTTGAGCTTAAAGTAACCAAGAATGGTTAAATGAATAACAAAGCAATGAACCATCCAAACAGTATGATTTTGATGCAAATTCCATGAGTTTTTAGTTATATTACTTGAATGCTATGAATGGAAGATTTCTCATGAAATTTTGCAAGACTTTGATGCAATTGTTTGGATGATTTCAGGGAAGAAGAGGCTAGGCAAGGAAGCAACAAAATCAATAAAGGAAGCTTGAATATCACATGTGGAGTTTAAGTTCTAGTTTAAGCTTAAACTGGAGCTTAAACGCCAGAATCATGAAGGCTAAGAAATGCTGGAACTAGCGCTTAACCTCCAGTTTAACCTTAAACTGGAAGTTAAACGCCAGAATGAGAATTTCACCAAGGGAGCATTTCCACGTTTAAGCTCCAGTTTAACCTTAAACTGGAGCTTAAACGTGTTCGACACAAATTCTCACCAAAGAAGCATTTCCACGTTTATTCCACGTTTAACCTCCAGTTTAACCTTAAACTGGAGGTTAAACGCCAGAAGTAAGAAAGGCACCAGGAGCATTTCCACGTTTAAGCTCCAGTTTAACCTTAAACTGGAGCTTAAACGTGTTCGACTATTTCTCTCCTCCGGGGTTGCTTTCTCATTTCCACGTTTAAGCTTCAGTTTAACCTTAAACTGAAGCTTAAACGTGTTCGACTATTTCTCTCCTCCAGGGTTGCTTTCTTCATTTCCACATTTAAGCTTCAGTTTAACCTTAAACTGAAGCTTAAACGTGTTCGACATTTCACACTCCTGGGTTGCTTTCTTCCATCTCCACGTTTAAGTTTCAGTTTAACCTTAAACTGAAACTTAAACTTCAACTTAAACGCCACTTTTTGAAAGGGGTTTCTGGGCCAAATATATTGAAGTTTAAGTTAGCATTTGAGCACAAACATTAACTTGAACATATTATGGTATGAAACCCAATTGAATGTCATGGTTTATGGGATTGGGCCTGAAGGATTGATTAGTCTGGAGCTTTAATTTGTTGAGTCTTGTGTCATTACTTGTGTATCACTAAGTTTGCTCAATGAATGTTACAGAATTGGATCACAGCCTCATCAGGATTATGGACCATAAACCCAAAGCAAAAGGAATTCAGGGAAAGGCCTCAAAGCCCAAGAAACACAACAGAAGCTCAATTTAGAAAGTGTATAAATAGGATAGAATTTAAGTTAGTGAGGGGGAGTTTTTACACACGGAGAACTTTGGATCATTTTTCTTTTAGTTTTGTAATTGAATTCAGAGCTATGACTCACTAAACCCCTTTCATTGGGTTAGGGAGCTCTATTGTAATTCAATGAATCAATAATAGTTTTATCTTCTTCTTCAATCTTTTCTCTTGAATTTTGTTAGAAAGCTTCTCGATCTAATTCCATTGGGTAGTTGTCTTGGGAAAGAAACTACCCATAATTGGAATCCTTCGGAACCTTGGGAAAGGAATGGAGGATTCATGCTAGAGAAGCTTTCTCACAGTGAATTGGATTGGGGTTTGGATGGATATTGTGACATGTAATCTTACCAAATTATGGTTCATGAAACTGTGTGGTATGATCAGTGATCGAGCATCATCTCTTCTTATGAACATTTAAACCAAGGGATTGGGAATTTGTTTGTTTTTAGAGAGAATTGGTGAGCCAAGGGATTGGGATCCAATCATATAAGATTGCCAAGCAAAATTCAATGAATGCATTGGTTGAGGAAGGGATAAAAGTTGTTTTGATTCGGAGATCTCAATATCTCCTAACACCCAATGAACTCCCCATTTCTGATTTACCACTTTCTCTTTACATTCTGCAATTAAATTCATGCAATCACCCCATCCCTTTTAATTTCAGCAATTTAGCTTCTCGCTCTTTAATTCATGCAATTTTACATTCCGCAATTCTCATCTAAATCTTGATTCCGCTCAACTAGAACATACTTCTAATCCGAATTGCTCACTCAACCAATCCTTGTGGGATTCGACCTCACTCTATTGTGAGTTTTTACTTGACGATAACCGGTGCACTTGCCGGAAGGAATTTTGCCGATCGTGCAATTTCCTAAATCGTAGCATAACAAGTTTATGCACATCAAGTTTATGGCGCCGTTGCCGGGGATTGGTTTTCGATTGACAATTCTCAAATTGGAAGTTAACTAGATTGAGCATTTTTTTTGTTTTGATAATTTAGTTCAAGTTACTTGTTGAATTTTAACTTCTGCACTCTGTTACTTGTTTTCTTTCTTTATGCCTTTAAATTCAAGCAACTAACTCACTGACTCACTAACTATTTGAATTATTTCCTCAACTGCTCTAACCATACTCTTCCATTAACCAAGAGTATTTCACTTGTTTGGTGCCTGTGCTGTGTTCTTGTATGACAGGTAGGAGAGGAGAGACATCAACTCCTCCATATACCGAACCAGAGAGGACCCTTCATAGACTTAGAAGGGAAGCAAGAGGGAAGAGAGTACTGAGAGAAGAGGAATCTGAAGGAGAATCTGAGGACAATTTTGAGGAAGCTCTAGATCTCAACATGGATAGAGAAGTTCACAACCATGAGAGAGCTGATGGAAACAATGCCATTTCCGAGAGGAGGGTTCTTAGTTCATACATAAACCCAACCTCTGGGAATTGTGGTAGCAGCATTCAGAAACCACCCATTCAGGCCAACAATTTTGAACTCAAACCACAGCTAATATCACTTGTGGAGGATCATTGTTCATTTGGTGGGAGTGCTAATGAAGATCCAAACCAACATCTCACAAAATTCCTGAGAATTTGCGACACTGTGAAGTCCAATGGAGTCCAGGAAGATACCTATAAACTGCTCTTGTTCCCATTTTCACTTAGGGACAAGGCAGCTAAGTGGCTGGAATCATTCCCAAGGGGGAGCCTAACAACCTGGGATGAGGTGGAAAGCAAGTTTCTGGCACGTTTTTACCCCCCACAAAAGGTCAATAGGCTTCGATCTGAGGTTCAGACCTTTAGACAACAAGATGGTGAAACTCTCTACGAGGCATGGGAGAGATTCAAGGATTTGACAAGGAAATGCCCACCAGACATGTTCCATGACTGGGTGCAATTGCATATTTTCTATGATGGACTTTCTTATGAATCAAGGAAGGCTGTAGACCATTCATCAGGAGGTTCATTGAACAGGAAAAAGACTGTGGAAGAAGCCATTGAAGTGATTGAGACAGTGGCTGAGAATGAGTACTACTATGCTTCAGAGAGACACAACACTAAGGGAGTCATGGAGCTGAACCATGTTGATACAATTTTAGCCCAAAACAAGGTGTTTGCCAAGCAACTAGCAGAGCTCACCAGGAAATTAGAAACAAAGCAAGTGGCTGCAATACACACACAAGATCAAGAGGAAGTAAGCACTGAAGGAGGTGATTGGGAAGAGGCCAACTATGTGGGAAACCAACAAAGGCAATCATATGATCCACATTCCAACACTTACAACCCAGGATGGAAAAACCACCCAAACTTTGGGTGGGGGAACCAACAAACCCAACCACAAAACCACAAACCTTACAACCATAACCAACATAACAATTCCACATACCAAAACTCCAACCAAAGATCATACCAAGCCACACAAAACACTTACTCCCAACCATCATATTATGGCCAAAATAATCAACCTACCCAACCTAATCCGAACCAACAATTTCAAGATCAATTAAACAGGATAGAAGGAACGCTTGCAAACATGGGTCAGGACATAAGTGAGTTGAAAAGCTTTAGGGATGATGTGAGATCTACCTTAAGGAACCATGGTGAAAAACTCAAGAGGATGGAGTCTCAAGTGGGAGAGCTATCTCAACAGGCCCCCAAGTCAACTGCAGTGTTCCCTAGTGACACAGAAAAGAATCCTAAAGGGGAACAAAAGGGAGTGAGATGGGAAGAATGCAAGGCCATCACCATATTGAAGGAAGTCTCAGAAGAAGAAGGAATCAGACCCTCAGAACAGGAGCCAGAAATCTTGAAGGAAGGTGTGGAAGAAGCCAAGCAGGAAAGTGAAACTGAGCAAGCCAAGGAACTGCAAAAAGGCATGCTGGAAACATACCAACCAAAAGCACCATTTCCTCAGAGGTTAGGAGGAGGTGAAAAAGGGAAAACCTATTCGAGGTTTTTAGAGACATTTAAGTCTCTCCATATCAATATTCCCTTCCTTGAGATTCTCCAGCAGATGCCTACACATATCAAGTATTTAAAGGAATTGCTGAGCAAGAAAAGAGTTTTGAAGGGAGGACAAACTGTAATAATGAACAAAGAATGCAGTGCCCTCATCAAGAAGGACATAGTCTCTAAGAAAACAGACCCAGGAAGTTTTCATATCCCCTGCATCGTAGGGGAAACAAAAATT
Organism: Arachis ipaensis; assembly: GCF_059453495.1. NCBI lineage: Eukaryota > Viridiplantae > Streptophyta > Magnoliopsida > Fabales > Fabaceae > Arachis > Arachis ipaensis. Next base: position 46,114,090 of record NC_142439.1, on the reverse strand, counting down.
GACAAAGGATTCTGTGATCTAGGAGCTAGCATAAATGTGATGCCTCTGACTCTTATGAAGAGGCTACAACTGAATGAGGTGAGATCCACTGATGTAATCATACAACTGGCTGACAAAACTCAGAAGCAAGCTGAAGGGGTAGTTGAAAATGTGCTGGTGAAAGTGGGAAATTATTTCTTCCCCACAGACTTTGTCATTTTGGACATGGAGGAAAGCTACCTACACCCTATCATTCTGGGAAGGCCATTTCTAGCCACTGCTAGAGCGCTCATAGATGTAGAACAAGGAGAGCTAATTTTGAGAATACATGATGAATAGCTCATTTTCAATGTTTTCAAACCTGCATCTGAGCCTGAACCAGAACCTGAAAAGCCTAAGGATGATAGTAGCCATCTGTGTTTGGAGGAAAGCAATCCAGCAGCTGAAACTCTGAAACAGTCCTTGGAAGGCAAACAAGAATTGCAAGAGTTAAAGCCACAAGAATCAATAGAAACAGATCAGAAGGATCCTCCTGGCATAAGGGTCAATGAAGAAATCCTCAAGAGAAAGGGAAGAATTGTAAAGAAATTGCCAAGAGGGTGGAGAAACAAGAAAATTCCCACTGAAGGTTTCTCTCCGGGAGATAAAGTGATATCAAGTCATTATCTGCCAATCCCACCTGGCCTCAAAACCATTCCTTCCTAGCTCCCTCAAGTGTTCACAATCAGGAAAGTTCTTTCTATGGAACATTTGGAAATCATGAAGGAATCAAATGGGGACGTTTTCATAGTGAGAGGAGAGGACATCAAGCACTACAATCCACCCTAACAAGGAGCAACCGTCAAGCTAGTGACGTTAAAGAAGCGCTTCATGGGAGGCAACCCATGTTTTAGTATCCTTACTCTTTATTGTTTTGCTCTGCATCTAATAAAGCATGGTTTCTTATGCATGAACTGGAATCCTCAAGACAACTGTTGATAAAGTGCACTAAACATTGCATGTAAAATACAATTGGTCTCTAAGTTTGGTGTGCCTGAAGGCACCCCCAAATCTTATTCAAATTGTATTCAATCTTTCATTCAAGGTGCACAACCAAACATTAAGTTTGGTGTTCCTTTTTGAACACAGTTAATGAAAAGCAAGAAGTTCCTCTGGATTTAGAAATTCATGACAAGTATACCATTTGCATGTTTTAATACTTTGATTTCAATTACTTTAGGTAATAAAATTGTTTAGGATCAAAGAGCCAAAGTGACTATGATTTATTAGGATTATGCACATTCATTAAGGACAACCAACATGGATTTCATGTCATCAGGAGACATTACAAAACACTAAGTTTGGTGTCCAGTAATAAGTGTGCATACATACAAAGGTCACGGCTATAAGCTCAGGAAGTCAATCATTGATTTACAATTCAAAAAGAAGGAAAAACATGTACAAGTACTATTCATTATTCACATGGACCGAAAAAAAATGATAGCAAATTTGTTTGTTTGTGCAGGTACAAAAGGAAGGATAAGAATGGAGGAAAAAGACAAGGGGGGAGGTACGGTGCTTGGTCAAAAAGGAAATTCACAAGTCTTTGAAACTAACACATGGGAAAATGAAGTTCTGCATGAAAAGATAGCTACATGTACAACCTAATACACCCAGAATACTTCCAAGAAAATGAAAAGCAATTCGTCCTTCTCCCTAATTCATATATTTACCATCAAGCCACCCTCACAAATCACCCTAGCCGTCCATTTTTCACTTGCGTGCACTAATAAAGAACCACTTGGGGAACGAGTTCCTCACCACCAATTCCCCTTCCTGCACATATTCTTTCATCATAGCATAACTATCTCTTGCCGAAAACAATCTCACCACACTTCTAACAACACTTCTTGCCTCACCTTGTCAACTTTAGCTTGTCACTTACCAAAACTAAAGAACCAATGGCAGCCTCATCTAGCCACAAAAGAAGAAAAGACAAGCAGCCAATGGAAGAGAACAGGGAATTTGATGCATGGAAATACAGATCAGTGTTCCATGAGATTCAAGCCGAATGGATGAGACCTAAAAGGGTACTAGCTGAGGTTCCCTTTGACCTTGAAAAGGATGAGTTCCCAGGTGTTTGGGAGAAGATCAGAAAGAGGAAGTGGGAGCTCCTGACTAAGCCAATCACTAAAATCAACATCAACCTGGTGAAAGAGTTTTATGCAAATGCAGTGAGGGAGGATTCAACCGTGAAACCCACATACAAAAGCTATGTGAGAGGGGTGGAAGTTGACTTCAGCCCCAAGGCAATCATGAAAACTCTTGGCCTGAAAAACATACGTTTCAGCCAAGCAAGTTATGAGGAAAGGATGATAGGAGAACCTGACTATACGACTATTGCTGAAGACCTTTGTGCCATCAGAGCTGAATGGGTGAGAAAAACAAGAGGGGCTCCAAGAGTCTTGAGAAGGGGAGACCTAACACCTGAAGCTAAAGGGTGGTATGCAATAGTTAGGAGATCCATCCTGCCCACTGCAAACTCTTCAGAAATAGTCCCTAAAAGAGCTATCTTGCTACATTGCATTATGGTGGGAGGGGAGATCAAAGTCCATAAACTCATTGCTGAACAGATACAAGAGTTTAGTGAGAAAAGTGACCCTGAATCCTGGCTCCACTTCCCTAGCACCATCATTAGACTATGCATCGATGCCCAAGTACCACTTGAAGATGAAAGACCTAATTGGCTATATCCTGGAATGGCCATAACTGCGTACAGAATGACTCTTGGCCCAATTGCTCCAAGACATACAAAAAGAAGAAATGAAGAAGGGCAACAAGCAGAAGCAGAGCAAGAAGCAGAGCAAGAAGGACAAGAAGGAGAAGAAGGAGAAGAAGAGCAAGAAGAGCAAGGAATTCCAGAAAGAAGACAACAAATTCCCAGAGACCCCATGGATATGAGCAGAATGCAGGGAATCATAGAAGGAATGTCTCAATAATACATGAGGTCTCAGGAGAGACAAGAGGACTTTCACCTAAAAATGATGGATATGCAAAGGAACTTTGAATCAAGATTCTTAGATCTGCAAAGGGAACAGAATTTACAATTACAGGAATCCCTCAGCCACATATGCCAACACCAAGATGCCAATGTCTTGGCAATCAAGGAAGCCACCACTTTACAGAATGCAAGATACTCAGTTCAAGCTGATTACAACATCAGTTCTCAAATCAAGCTTAACTACATAGGGGAACATCTACACAAGATGGACCCAGCATTCCCAGCTTTTGATGAGTATTTCAAAGGGAGGAAAGAAGGAGAAATAAATAAGGCAATGATCCTTGAAAAAGGAGTGGAAGAAACAATGAAAAAGGCTGGATTCTGGAAAAAGCTCATAAGAAAAGACAAAGGAAGTACAAGTGGTCAAAAAGAGGTAGGAAGCAAGAAGAAGCAGGACCCCAAGAATCAAGAAGAACCAAGCAATAAATGAGAGGTGGTTTCGTTCCTTAATAATCAAATGATAATTGGTGAATTGTCTTTATGAGCTTTCTTTCATTATAAGTCATTTAAGTTTTATGTGAAGTTTCTAGTATGTTTGTCTGTCTATTGCTTTGAATAAAATGAATGCCTAGATGTTTGGATATAACTTCACCTTCTTAAACAAGTGCTTGCCATGCTTGTTCTGTTTCCAAAAATAAAAGAAAAGTTTGAACAAAAGTAACTTGGCTCAATTAGTGACAAATCAAGTAGAATTAAGTGGTGGTATGCATGCTTGATTGTTTAGTCAGATCACTGGAAATAGAGTGTAGAATTATCATTTTTTGTGTAGAAATTGAAAACTGTCTATGGATCTTAATGAATAAATGTCTTTGGCCATGAAAAAGAAAGAAAAAGAAGAAGAAAAAGCCACTGAAAAAGGGCAACCAAAAAGCAAAAAAATTGAGAAAATAAGCTAGGCACCAATGGTTTGAACTTCTGAGATAAATGCCTGTGGTGTTTATGTATTAAGGATATGCTTGGATGAATAGGTTCTGAGGAGTGTTTCAACACTTGGTAACTTGGGTTAACTAACCCGGGATTATCAACCAAAAGTCCATTATCAAGAGCAACCTAAATACAAAACATTTAGTCACACAAAGAGGTGCTGGGCACCAATGTCTCAAGAAGAAATGTGAACTAAAATGCCTGGAGTGGATATGTGTAAGTGCACTGATAAGAAAAAGAAAATGCCAAAGGCTTGTGCAACACATGACACTAAGCAAACAAGGAGCAAAGGAGCTCTAAGAAAAAGAAAAGAAAAACAAAGAAGAGAAAAGTGCCAAGGACATAAGAATAACAAGAGGCCATAGCAGTGTTTGATGGATGCAATGAAAAAGTGATAATCTTACCTGATAAGAATGAAAAAGTGATACTGCAACTTTCTGCATAAAACCCTTCTGATGAACTTCAAATGCTTGCTAATATAGCCAATGTAATTGCTTTCTGTTTCATACTTTCTTCTCAAATAACTCAGGACTTGCTTAGGGACAAGCAAGTATTAAGTTTGGTGTTGTGATGCCAAGGCATCTTAGGCTAGTTTCACTAGCATTTTTCTGTTAGTTTTAGTTGTTTTATGCATTTTCTTGAGCTTAAAGTAACCAAGAATGGTTAAATGAATAACAAAGCAATGAACCATCCAAACAGTATGATTTTGATGCAAATTCCATGAGTTTTTAGTTATATTACTTGAATGCTATGAATGGAAGATTTCTCATGAAATTTTGCAAGACTTTGATGCAATTGTTTGGATGATTTCAGGGAAGAAGAGGCTAGGCAAGGAAGCAACAAAATCAATAAAGGAAGCTTGAATATCACATGTGGAGTTTAAGTTCCAGTTTAAGCTTAAACTGGAGCTTAAACGCCAGAATCATGAAGGCTAAGAAATGCTGGAACTGGCGCTTAACCTCCAGTTTAACCTTAAACTGGAAGTTAAACGCCAGAATGAGAATTTCACCAAGGGAGCATTTCCACGTTTAAGCTCCAGTTTAACCTTAAACTGGAGCTTAAACGTGTTCGACACAAATTCTCACCAAAGAAGCATTTCCACGTTTATTCCACGTTTAACCTCCAGTTTAACCTTAAACTGGAGGTTAAACGCCAGAAGTAAGAAAGGCACCAGGAGCATTTCCACGTTTAAGCTCCAGTTTAACCTTAAACTGGAGCTTAAACGTGTTCGACTATTTCTCTCCTCCGGGGTTGCTTTCTCATTTCCACGTTTAAGCTTCAGTTTAACCTTAAACTGAAGCTTAAACGTGTTCGACTATTTCTCTCCTCCAGGGTTGCTTTCTTCATTTCCACGTTTAAGCTTCAGTTTAACCTTAAACTGAAGCTTAAACGTGTTCGACATTTCACCTTCCTGGGTTGCTTTCTTCCATCTCCACGTTTAAGTTTCAGTTTAACCTTAAACTGAAACTTAAACTTCAACTTAAACGCCACTTTTTGAAAGGGGTTTCTGGGCCAAATATATTGAAGTTTAAGTTAGCATTTGAGCACAAACATTAACTTGAACATATTATGGTATGAAACCCAATTGAATGTCATGGTTTATGGGATTGGGCCTGAAGGATTGATGAGTCTGGAGCTTTAATTTGTTGAGTCTTGTGTCATTACTTGTGTATCACTAAGTTTGCTCAATGAATGTTACAGAATTGGATCACAGCCTCATCAGGATTATGGACCATAAACCCAAAGCAAAAGGAATTCAGGGAAAGGCCTCAAAGCCCAAGAAACATAACAGAAGCTCAATTTAGAAAGTGTATAAATAGGATAGAATTTAAGTTAGTGAGGGGGAGTTTTTACACACGAAGAACTTTGGATCATTTTTCTTTTAGTTTTGTAATTGAATTCAGAGCTATGACTCACTAAACCCCTTTCATTGGGTTAGGGAGCTCTATTGTAATTCAATGAATCAATAATAGTTTTATCTTCTTCTTCAATCTTTTCTCTTGAATTTTGTTAGAAAGCTTCTCGATCTAATTCCATTGGGTAGTTGTCTTGGGAAAGAAACTACCCATAATTGGAATCCTTCGGAACCTTGGGAAAGGAATGGAGGATTCATGCTAGAGAAGCTTTCTCACAGTGAATTGGATTGGGGTTTGGATGGATATTGTGACATGTAATCTTACCAAATTGTGGTTCATGAAACTGTGTGGTATGATCAGTGATCGAGCATCATCTCTTCTTATGAACATTTAAACCAAGGGATTGGGAATTTGTTTGTTTTTAGAGAGAATTGGTGAGCCAAGGGATTGGGATCCAATCATATAAGATTGCCAAGCAAAATTCAATGAATGCATTGGTTGAGGAAGGGATAAAAGTTGTTTTGATTCGGAGATCTCAATATCTCCTAACACCCAATGAACTCCCCATTTCTGATTTACCACTTTCTCTTTACATTCTGCAATTAAATTCATGCAATCACCCCATCCCTTTTAATTTCAGCAATTTAGCTTCTCGCTCTTTAATTCATGCAATTTTACATTCCGCAATTCTCATCTAAATCTTGATTCCGCTCAACTAGAACATTCTTCTAATCCGAATTGCTCACTCAACCAATCCTTGTGGGATTCGACCTCACTCTATTGTGAGTTTTTACTTGACGATAACCGGTGCACTTGCCGGAAGGAATTTTGCCGATCGTGCAATTTCCTAAATCGTAGCATAACAAGTTTATGCGCATCAGCTCGCCAATTTAGTTATTTCCCATGTTTTAGATCTAGTTTTGAGAGAGGTTCTCTCCTCTCTCTCTCGTAGGATTTAGGACTTCTCTTAGTTTTAGGAGTAACTCTCAATCCCAGGTTCTTTATTTTTATTTGTTTTTCCAATTTAGTTTAAGAACTCTTCATGTTAGATTATGATTTCCCTTATTAATGCTATTTGAGGTATTTCAATTTATGATTGCTTTCTTTAATTTATGTTATTGTTGCTTTACATCTGAAGGCATTTCTATTCTAGTAAATTTACTTTTTTTCTCTTTTGGTCTTAGTTAAGAAAGCAGTAACTCAGGAGTTATCTTATCTCAACATAATTGATAACTGTTATCTTTGCTAATTGAATTGAGCTTCAATAATCCCAACCTTTTCTTAGGAAATAAATAGGATTCGAAGATCAAACTAATTAGTCCCTTGACTTTCCTTTATTTTAGTAAAGGTTGACCAAGTGGAATTAAGATTCGACTTTCATTGTTATTGATAAGGATAACTAAGTCTGGACTTCCAATTTCTCATACCTTGCCCAAAAGTTTGCTTTACAGTATTTATTTATTTTTAATTGCCATTTAAATTATTTGTCATATTTGTTCCTCATTCTTGAAACCCCGAATTTACAATCTCCATAACCAATAATAAGAACATACTTCCCTGCAGTTCCTTGAGAAGACGACCCGAGGTTTGAATACTTCGGTTAACAATTTATTTAGGGGTTTGTTACTTGTGACAACCAAAATGTTTGTATGAAAGGACTTTTGAAGGTTTAGAAACTATACTTGCAACGAGGATTTATCCGCGAATTTCTAGACCACGCAAAAGTTTCTCTCATCAAAATGGCGCCGTTGCCGGGGAACTGCTAACGTGTACCTTATTATTGGTTATTGTAAATATTTTTCTTTTACTTGTTTATTTATTTCTGTTTTTCCTTTTTAATTTTATTTGCTACTATGAACTCTCACCCCTCTCGCTTTGAGTTTGGTTCTAACTTTGTTGAAGGAAATAGAAGTTACAGCAGGAATATGCATCAAGGTCAGACCAATCAAGGATGGATGGAGCCAAGAGGATCTAATCAACCCTTTAGGCAACAACACCCTCCAAGATATCACGGACAACGACCATTCTACAATGCATACCCAGCTGAAAGATATGATGGACAACCTTGTGACTACCAACAAGCCCCACCCCGTGCCTATAGACCAACCTCTCAACATAACCTCGAACCACCACACTGACAAGCTTCTCTTCACCATTCGCCACCGTATGATCCTTTCCTACCCCAGTTCCAATCCAATCACCCCCAAGCACCACCACTTCCCTATGTTTCATGTCCAAATCCATCACCCTGAGAATCAGAGGTTCGCCTCAAGGCAACAGTAAATAAACTTCAAACAACCATTCGACAATTGGAGGAAGCAGTAATTCAATTAGCTTCTAGACGCACGAATATTCAAGGACCAACCACAGCCCCATGTGGACAATCTAATAAAAAGCGTAGCATGAAGGAGACACTAGAAACTCCAGTGGACAAGACAAAGCATGAATTCATACTAGAACAAGTAGAAGAAGCTGTCATTGTACAAGAAGAAGAGTTGGTTGAAGATCTAGGAGACGCTGAACCTCCATGGGAATCCAGAGTTGAGGACAACTCCGTCAAGGACGTTACAGTTGATGCTAAGGAGGATATTGCACAATCCCCAAGGCAAGTCGTTTATGAAGAACTAGACGGAATAACCCAGGACACAAATTCCCTTGATGATGATAGTCACAAGTCAAGCTCTCTTAGTAATGAACTTGCATCCGCAAGTGAATTCTCTGAGATCGAAGAATCTTCCCCAAGTGAATACGAAGATGACGCGGAGGTAGATCTCTCTCAACCTCCAATCTATGACTCAAGTGATGAAGATGACATAGAAGACTTTGACCAGGACTCAGATGCATTTGAAGAACCTTACAAGGAAGTAGAGGAATTCACAGAAGAGCACAAGGGAGTAGAACTTACAGAACCACCAGAAACACCTTCCCCAAGGCCATTACCACCTAATACAAGCTTCAAGTGGGTACAATCCTTAAGTTTTAACTTTACTTTTTCACTTGAATACGGTTTGCTTGAAACAGATGGCCAGCTTAGAGCTCTTTGCGGCTTTAAAAGTAAGAGGGAAATGGCTCGTGCTCAGAGCTAGCGTACAAGGTTCAAGAAGGCTCCACGCTTCAACTCGAAGTGCACGGATTGGTATCATGCTCAATTGAATGGATCTCGGAAAATGTTTAGTCACTATGGTGAGAATCTACTTTCTAAACCACCCGGATGGAAAAATATAGATCAAGACAGAGGCGGATTTAAAAACAAGGCTTGGGATCATGGATTCTATTCTGACATTCGTCACCCCGGGAGCCTGAGACTCTGTTTAAAGCTGCTCAGAAGCTTTACATGCCTAGTTTGGGACCCCGGAGGCTATTGGCATTCCAAGCATTGGTGGAGATTTCTGGATGAATTTAAACACAAGCCACCATAACAGGAAGCTCCTCTAATGTCCAACTTAAGGACTTTAACTAAAAGTGCTAGGTGGGAGACAACCCACCATGGTATGATCGTTCTTTTTTCAATTTTAATTTTATTTAGTTTTGTTTGTTTTTGAATTTTATTTTTATTTTATTGAACCTGGAATCATGCATAGCATTCACATTAAGCATTGCATCCTGCATACTGCATTCTGCATTCTACAAAAAAAAAAAGGGTGCGCGACGTGACCGCATCATCCATGCGATTGCGTCAATGGCGAAATACACTTCCCACGCGACCGCATCCTCCACGCGGCCGCGTGACCTGAAAATCGGCGTAAGGATCCAACGTCCAGAAAGTTGGGCTGGAATCGTGCGGCCATTGTGCGTCTAGCACAAAATGACCCACGCGATCGCGTGCCTGATGCGATCGCGTCACTTGCACACAATCAATCCCACGCGATCGCGTGAGCGACGCGATCGCGTTGCATGGATTGCACAAATCCCAAAAGAAGACAGAGAGTTGGGCTGGAACGACGCTGGATTCGTGCGTTTAGCACAAATTCTAGCGACGCAATCGCATGCCCCAGGCGATCACGTCCTACCCCCTTTTATTCCTTCCATGCGATCGCGCGACCCACGCGATCGCGTCACCCCTATTTCGCACCAGCCACGCGACCGCGTGCCACATGCGGCCGCGTGGATTCAAATTTATAACCCCCTAGGTCACGTGAAACCCTATTATCGCGCCCCCCTGAACCCCTTCCCCTCTCTTCTCTCTTCTCCAATCCAACCACCACCACCCAGTTACCACCACCGCCACCCCCAAACGCCGCCGCCACCTTTCCCCCCTTCCTCTCTCCCCTTCTTTCTCCTTCTTTCTTCCTCTTTCCCCCCTCTCCGCCACTGCTCCTCCGTGCACCACCAACCACCACTGCTGCCCATCCCAGCCGCGCCCCTCCATCCACCAGAACCACCACCCCTTCCCCTACGCCCCTATCCCCCATTACCCCTTTTTCCCTACCCCGAACAGCCGCACCGCCGTCACCACCACCGCCAGCCACCTTTCTGCCCACTCTCATTCTACGGCCTTCCAGGTTCTGCAGACGTCACCCTTTTATCCATTCGTAGTTAGTTCATATTTTTTTTTTTCTGTTTCTATTCATATTTAGGCTAGTTAGATATGCATGCTGTAGTGGATTTTAGGTTGTTAGGTAGCCTAGGATGTGGTTAGTGGATTTAGATTTGTTTATTTGCGCCGTTCATGTTTATTGCTTTATGTTTTCGCAATCCTGCTGCTGCTATAATGTTAGTTCATATGTTGTACTCTCCTGTATATTGCTGCTCTTTACATTGATTTTTCATGATTATATTCCTTATATGTAACTGCAAACTTTATTTTTGATTCATATGAACTATTCTGTGCTGTTTATTTTCCGAGATAGTCCAATTTTAGCCAGAATGCTGCCCAAATTTCTGTAAAATATTTCCCTTCATGTCTTGGTTTTGGCATTTTCAACTGTGCTTTCCTTATATTTCACCAAACCAATTCATGAATGCTTAGGCATGCATTCTTATTTTCTTTGATCTCCTGGTTCTAAATTGCAATTTTTGATGTTTGATTCTATTTTTTGTTATTTCTATATCTATTTGAATCATCATCCACTTGTTTTCCTTGTTTGGTTTTGAGTTACTTATCGCTTCTAATTGTGAATGCTGGTTACTTAAAAAACTTATCCTTATACCACTTACCTTAACCCATTTTTCACTAACTCACTAATTCTAATTTTCTGACACTCTTTTTCAATTCTAACCAAGCTCACCTCTTAAAATCTCTTTTCTGGTTTTTCACTTTCTTTTAACTTTCTAACCATGGCATACTGATAATTTTTCCTACTTAACATGCCTTCTATTACATTTTGGATTGTGAATTCTTCCTTTCAAACTTTTCACTCCTATACAATCCTTAATGCACATTCACTTAACTCACTTCCCTCATTCTAATTCTCCTTTGCCACTTTGTGTTTCTTTTGACTATTTGCCTATTTATTTTCCTACTTTTATTATATCCTGGTTTTCTGTTTTTCAGGATGTCAGATTTCCAGAGAAAGGGAAAAGGAAAGGCTACCACTGGCAAACGTAAAAGAGGAGATTCATCTATGTCCATCATTGATCTAATGCATGATGCCTCCTGGCGGGAGAAACACTTTACCTCGTAGGAGAAGACTGACCAACTGCTTCCTGCCACTGATCCAATAAAATTTGCAAACCGATACTATGAGCTGAAGTATTCGGTGTTTGCAACCTCCAGGAACCTATACCTGGAGAGAACTTTGAAGATCCCAGAAGAACTCCAGCAGTACACCACTGACCAAATCAAACAAAGAGGCTGGTTCTTCTTAGAGAGACCTCTGACTGAGGTCAATGCATCTTGGGTTCGAGAATTCTACTGCAATTACTTCAAGACCTCCCTAGATGCAGTGAACCTGAGAGGGAAGCAAATTCTGGTTACTGAAGAGGCAATAGAAGAGGTTCTGAAGCTTCTGCCTAAATCTGATCAGCCAGATGATTATCAGAGAGCTGAGGATGACATGCGCTTTCTAAAGTTTGATTGGGATGTAGTAAAGGCGAGGATCGCCCTTGACCCGACAGTTCCTTGGATCATGGGTCAGAACACCACCATGCCCAAGGGGATTAAGCGGATTTACCTGAATGATGAGGCTCGGCTATGGCATCAGATATTCAGCAACTACATTATGCCGAGTACTCATGAGACTGAGATACTAGCCGCTATGATCACCCTCCTTTGGTGTGTGATGGAGGGTAAGGACCTGTACCTGCCAAGCTTTATCCGGCACTATATGACCAGGGTCCACGTCTGAGGCACTCTTCCCTTTCCCTATCTGGTTACACAGCTGAGCCGTCGAGCTGACGTGCCATGGGAGGATGCTGATGAGAGGCCACCTACTGCAGAATGCAAGAAGATTATCCTGCACAGCAGGAACTTTCTGGCCTTGGGCTACAGACCTCCATTCCTGACTACCACTGCTGAGATAGCCACACCTTCTGTCGGCCCCTCTTCCTCCACAGCCACACCTGCCACCACCACTGCACCTCTACCTGCCCCAGAGCCCATCTATCATCTAGTGCACCGCTTGTTTCGACGACTTGACCAGATGGAGCGTCGCAACAAGTGACGCTATGAGCACCTGAAGCTGATGATACGATTCGGCGACATCCCCTCCGAGCCTGACACACCATCCGAGGCATCTGAGGAGGAGGCGGATGCGCCCGAGGCAGAGACAATTCCATCTCAGGAGGCGGAGTAGGCAGACACCCAGCAGGCAGTTCCCCAGCAGATCCAGGCTGTAGACCCCGAGATCCCCATTCAGACAGCCCCTCCTCCGCAGCAGTCAGACCATCAGCCATTCACCACCACAGAGGCCCCAGCTACCATCCCTTCCAGTGATGACACCCCTTCACACCCTGCTTGAGTGAGCATCGGGGACGATGCTACATTTTAAGTGTGGGAAGGTCGCCATCTCTGGCGTATTATTTTGGTGAACCACTACAGATTCTTTTTCTTTTATTTTAGATATTTATCTGTATTTTTCTCTTTATTTTAATTTTTATTTTCTGAGTACTTATACATTGCTACTTTCATGTATTTTTACTCTATTTCTGCATTTTGCATTTTTAGTCATATTTTAGTTATTTAGTTTAGTTTGCAATTCTAACTTATTAGTGGATTAATTAGTATAGTTTACCCTTTTCAGCATAAGATAGCTTAGTTTAAATTGGAAAATATAAAAAGGGAAGTAAACTAGAGACTTTAACAGAATCAAAACAACCCACACCTTGTATATATAGCATTACATGTTAGTTAACAACACTTCATCAAGGAGAAACACTAGAACTTTAAAGCCATTCAATATAAGTTTTACATTGAGAATAATGAGAATTTTTAACTAAACCTGCATGACATACATAAGTGATAAATGATTTTTGAGCTAGAGAACACAAAGCCTGTGAGTTTTGAGCTTAATTGTATGGTTACATTCAAACCATAATTTTTTATTTCTGTGTGTTCCACCCTTCTTTTATATTCTGGTATTCTTTACTTTGTTTTAATCTATATGTCCGATTATAGAATGTAGATATATACCAAGAGAGTGATTGAGGCCATTATTTGATTTTAGCTCACTTATCCCAAAATAGCCTACCTTTTACATCACCCTTGTTAGCCCCCTTGAGCCTTTAATTCCCCCCCCCCCTTTTTTTAATAACCACATTACTAGCCTTAAGCAGAAAAAAAAAAAAACAAAATAAAAATTCCAAGTTGAATCCTTGGTTAGTTTAAGATATAAATTGTTTATTGTTTGAGTGTGGGGAAACCTATTGGGAACATAAAAACAAAAGGTAGAAGAGTTGAAAAGAATAAAATAACTCAAACTAAGAAATTTTTGGGAAGCATGCTCATGAGAAATCAAAGTGATTAAATTACCATGTGCATTAAAAAAAATTTCAGCATTTAATAAAGGGGATACAAAAGAATTCCCCAAATGCAAAAATAAAAGCAATGCACATGGAATAAGAACAAAAGTTGAAACATGAGCATGTAACATCCAAAAGTGGGAAAAATATGGGAAAATAGGTAAAGAAGTTTTGTTTTACTAAGTATGTATGTTAGGTGAGATCTTAATCTAATTAAGGATTCACTTATTAGCTCACTTAGCCTTATACATATATCCTTACCTTTACCTTGGCCCCATTACAACCTTAATTAAAGACCTCATGATTTTTGGTATGACTGTATTCTATAATTATTTATTGGTTAGATGAAGAACAAAGTTATAGAAAGGAAGAATAAAAAGAGGAATAGAGTGATTGACCCAATAAACACTGAGTGACTAGAGAGTAAACACAAATCCAGTGAGGGTTCAATAGCTCATTAACATTTATCTCTGTTTGAATTATCTAATTGTCTTGCAAATTCATAAAATGCTTTTTCTCCCATCTCAATTGTAAAAGTGCTTTATGATTATCTAAGGCTTGCCTATATATATACATATATGACTCCTTGAGAATGTGAATTAATTCAACTACATGCAAGCTTTATATACAAGTGAGTGAATAAAAAAATAGAATTGCATGATGCATCATTCATTTAGGTAGTTGCATTTAGAGTAGATTGCATTGCATTACATTTCACCACTTTAACCTTACTTTTTACTTTGGATTTAGCATGAGGACATGCTATTGTTCGAGTGTGGGGAGGTTGATAAACCCATATTTTATGATATATTTTGTGCTTAATTTGAATGATTTATTCAATCCTTCACCCACTTATTCATATTAATTGCATGGTTTTACTTTCCCTTCCTTATTATGTGATGTATGTGAAAAGCATGTTTTCTATGCTTTAAAATTAATTATTTTAATTACCTATATTTCCATTCGATGTTGTGATTAGTGTATTGAGTAGTTTCAGATCTTCTAAGGCAGGAATGACTTAAAGGATGGAAAAAGGAAACATACAAAAATGGAAGGAAAGAATAAAACGGAGTTTCTGAAGAAATTGGCATCCACGCGATCGCATGGGCGATGCGGACGCATGCCAAGCGCGAATCAACAGTGACGCGGTCGCATGACTGATGCGACCGCACGCCTTAAGCAAAACATATATGACGCGGTCGCATGACTGACGCGACCGCGTGACAAGGAAAGCTCCGAATGACGCGACCGCATGACCCACACGGACGCGTGACAGAGGCTACGCACCAGAAATTGCAGAAAACGCTTCCAGCGATTTCTGAAGCCCTTTTTGGCCCAATCAAAGTCCAGAAGGAATAGACCAGAGGTTATAAAGTGTGGGAACGCATCCATTTAGGGAGAGCTCGCCAATTTAGTTATTTCCCATGTTTTAGATCTAGTTTTGAGAGAGGTTCTCTCCTCTCTCTCTCGTAGGATTTAGGACTTCTCTTAGTTTTAGGAGTAACTCTCAATCCCAGGTTCTTTACTTTTATTTGTTTTTCCAATTTAGTTTATGAACTCTTCATGTTAGATTATGATTTCCCTTATTAATGCTATTTGAGGTATTTCAATTTATGATTGCTTTCTTTAATTTATGTTATTGTTGCTTTACATCTGAAGGCATTTCTATTCCAGCAAATTTACTTTTTTTTCTCTTTTGGTCTTGGTTAAGAAAGCAGTAACTCAGGAGTTATCTTATCTCAACATAATTGATAACTGTTATCTTTGCTAATTGAATTGAGCTTCAATAATCCCAACGTTTTCTTAGGAAATAAATAGGATTCGAAGATCAAACTAATTAGTCCCTTGACTTTCCTTTATTTTAGTAAAGGTTAACCAAGTGGAATTAAGATTCGACTTTCATTGTTATTGATAAGGATAACTAAGTCTGGACTTCCAATTTCTCATACCTTGCCCAAAAGTTTGCTTTACAGTATTTATTTATTTTTAATTGCCATTTAAATTATTTGTCATATTTGTTCCTCATTCTTGAAACCCCGAATTTACAATCTCCATAACCAATAATAAGAACATACTTCCCTGTAGTTCCTTGAGAAGACGACCCGAGGTTTGAATACTTCGGTTAACAATTTATTTAGGGGATTGTTACTTGTGACAACCAAAATGTTTGTATGAAAGGACTTTTGAAGGTTTAGAAACTATACTTGCAACGAGGATTTATCCGCGAATTTCTAGACCACGCAAAAGTTCCTCTCATCAGTTAGCTAGTTTTTGGTTTTTGTTCTTCTAGAGAGAAAAACCCTTATTCTCCTCTAGATCTAGTTTGATTTTGATCTCCCATTGTTGAATTCTGAATTAGATTTTGTTAATTTTTAGTTTTGACTACTTAATTTGAATTCCTTAGTATAATTTATTTAGCTCTTGTGTTAGATTTATGTTTTCTTATTATTTCCCATTTTCTACCTATTTTGTGAACCTTGTGGATCTTGAATTGTTAATGTTACATTGATGTTCTCCAAGGTTAGTAGTGTTGTTTGAGTGATTTTTCATTGATAATTGTTAGTGGGTACTTTTTAATTTCAATTTAATTGCATTTTGAATATATCTTTTAGTAATGCTTACCATGTGTTTGATGAAATGTTTTCTTTTATTATGGAGTAGTTTTCTTTACTCTTGGCCTAGGCTAAGGAAATTGGGTAAACTTGAGTCATTGGGTCTAATGGATTTGGTGATTTGAGAACCCTTAGTGGTCAATTTGATAACCATTGACACTAGCCTATTACTAAGTTAATTGGTAGCTAGGTTAGGCCTTATGGATTGATGTTGATCAAGCCATTTAATATACTTCAAGCATAGAAGTAAACTTAATGAGTTTGGTTCCTCATAATTGTCAAGATATGGTTATTAGACAAGGATGGTGATCCCAATTTCTATGCCTAGCCAAGAGTTGCTTTTGTTATTCATATTTGAAACCCAAAAATTTCAATTGCTTGATTCTAGTTATAGTTACTTGTTAATTTTTATAGTAGAATTATAGTGGATGTTCTCTTATTAGTTTGAAATTGCTCATACCTTGCTTTAGTTGCTTGATTTAGTTTCTTGCACTTTAAGATTTCTTGCTTGATAAGTCTCTTAGTTTAATTTCTTTCTCATGACTTGCAACCCTAGAATTCTAACCAATGTTGATGCACATGTTTGCCCATTCCTTATGAGATGACCTGAGGTTTGAATACTTCGGTTACTTTTATTGGGGTTGAACTTTGTGACAACCAATTCCTTAAAATTTGATCCGAGGATTGATTATTGGTTTGGACTATACTATTAAAGAAGTCAATTTGTGAATTTCTAGACCGGTATAAATCCTTGGCCCCATCAAATTTTTGGCGCCGTTGCTGGGGAATGGTTGCAACGTATGCCTTGATATTGGTTATGTGAATATGCGAATAGTGTAGATAGTTTACTTGCTTTCAATACTTAGTTGTAGTTTAGATTTTTTTCGTATATGTGCTATGACTCCCAAGTTTGATGACTCGGTCTCAACCAAATTCTAGCTTAGCCGAGTTTGACCCTGAGATTGAAAGAACCTTGTTACACACTCGGCAAGCTAAACGGTGGTTGGACTATACGGCTAGTACTTCGGCCTCTCTTGTGGAGCATACCGAATCACTAGATGGTACCGAGAGTAACTTGAAGTCCGCTACTTCCTATTCTTCTGTTGGCACCACTAATACATTTTTGCATTCCACAGGTGAACCATACATGGCGGAGCCACACCGGATCACTTTACAAGCAAGGTATCCTAACCTTGACCCAAACTTTGAGTTGAAGAATAGCTTAATAAATCTACCTCCCAAGTATCAAGAGATTTTCAAGTTGCTTGTTCCACGGCTAGAAGACATGGAGCCGATGAGGTGGCTATTATGGTTTTTGCCTTTCCCATCTCTCTTGAGGGGCAAGCAAAAACGTGGTTTTATTCGCAACCGGATGTGATTGTGACTAATTGAGATTTCTTGAGAAGAGATTTTCTAGACAAATTCTTTCTGCCGGAAAAGACCGATTATATCCGGAAGGAGATCTCGGGTATAATGCAAAAGGACCAAGAGAGTTTGTATGAGTATTGGTCTCGGTTCAAGAGGCTATTGAAATCTTGTCGACACCATGGATTGGATACTTATTTGATCATTAGTTACTTCACCAGAGGTCTTTGTGCGGAAGATAGAAGATTACTCACCGCTTCTAGTGGTGGTTCCCTTTCCAAAAATAAGACGGTGGGAGAAGCTTGGAACTTGATAAATGATGTTGCTGAGGCTACACAATATGTAAGGGTAAGAAGCAATCCCCTCAAGGGTGTGGTAGAAGCACCACCTTCCGAAGCAAGCTTAACTAAGGTGCTTGGGGATATGACCACTATCCTTACGGAGATGAATAAAGAGCAAAAGGAATTCTATTCCATCCAAGCCATCCAAGCCCCACCTAAAGTTGCTCAACTTGAAGGCCCCCCTAGAATTTGTGGTTTGTGCTCTAGCACCACACATTACACCGACCAATGCCCCCAAATTCAAGAGGAGTATGCCCTTGCCGTGGCCAATGTGAATTACAACAACCGTCCACCTATCCCTCTCAAAGCAAAAACAACTACTCTCATGGGAATAATCACAATCAAGGGTGGAGGGATAATGCACAAGGGAGCAATCAAAATCAAAGATGGAACAACTCTTCTTCTCACTACAACAACAATCACCTATCTTCATCCCAATACCACCATAACAACAACAACCACCAAGCCAACCAAAATCATCACAACCAAAACCAAAACAACTACACCAAGTACCAAGCACCACATCAAAGACAACACTCTAACCAAGCCTCTTCATCTTCCACCAACCAAGTTGATGAACTTAGAGCTACTATGGAAAAATAAGAGGAGAATAACAAGGCTCAATTCAATACCTTGAGTGCACAATATGGTAACATGAGTGCTCAATTAACCAATCTCACTAACCTAATTTCAAAGTTATCCATGTCCTCCTCAAACAACAACACCAACCAAACTTCAAGCTCTTCTAATCTTCCATCCCAACCCCTTCCAAATCCAAAGGACGGTCTTAACGCCATCACACTACGATTGGGAACTACATTGGAGGAGATACCTCCTATGGTCATGGAAGACATTCATGAGGAAGAAGTGGTTATTGAAGTTCCACATGAAAAAGAGGAGATAGACAAAAGGCATGAAGAAGAAGAAACAAGATGTAAGGAATCCAAGAGGAAAGCTATAGTGGACGAATCCATTCCTATCCCATTCCCTTCTATGGTGAAGAAAGCAAAGAAGACCCCGAAGTTTGATTTAAATATGCTTCAAGTGTTCAAAAAGGTTGAGGTAACCATACCACTTCTTGATGCTATTCAACAAATTCCGAAGTATGCAAAATTTTTGAAGGACTTGTGTACACACAAGGATAGAATAGGAGAGTTGGAGACATTATCCTTGGGTAGTTCCATTTCTTCCTTAATGAAGCCTATTCCAGAAAAATGTGGTGACCCTGGACCGTGATTGGTGTCTTGTCGTATTGGTGAACGTATTTTTCACGACTGTATGTGTAATCTAGGGGCTTGCGTAAGCATAATGACACCTTCTATTTTTGTGCGGTTGAACTTAGCTCCATTGAAGAGGTCAGCGGCCAAATTTGCCTTAGCTGACAAGAGTGTAATTACCATTGTGGGAATAGCGGAAGACCTACTTGTAGCGATCAAGGACTTGGTATTTCCAGTTGACTTCTATATCCTTGAGATGCCTCTAACAGAGAACAGAAGCACTTCCTCCATTCTACTTGGTAGACCCTTCTAATGCGAGCAAATTCATCGGTTGAGAATTACTTCTCGGTAAAGGAAAAATAACCTCGTTGCAAGTATAGTTCTCAACCAACAAGTAATGCTCGATCAAAGTTTACAATTTCTAATCTAAACCGAGGGTAGTTAAACCTCGAGTCGTTCTCCCTAGGAATGCAAATGAAATGTTACTTCTTCCAGTTGTGAAGAGGGCAAAAAGGGGTTTTGTGCAATTAAAGAACGAAAGATTAAAAGAACTAAGCAATGATCAAAATTGGAAAGTAATGCAAGCAACAAGGAAAATGAGATCAAAACTAGTGAAATGCAATAAAAGAAAGCCTTGAATTGGGAGTGAGTATCCAAGGAATCCTATCATGGCCATAACCACAACTATGGTAATTATCATGAGTCAATCTCGCCTAGTCAACCCCAACCATCGAGGAGTAAGTCAAGCAAGCATAATTGACCTTAATCCATAAGTCTTAACTAACTTACCAAACTAGTTGATAAAAGGCTAGCGTCAATGGAAACAAGAGCCAACTAACTACCCAAGAATTACCACTAAATGTCGGACATTATGACTCTAGTATCCTAGGAACTCAAACCACAGGCCAAGGTGGGAAAATCTACTCAAAATCTAGAGTTGGCATTTTCACAAACACCTTGTGTGCATAAAAGTAAAACATGGAGAATTACAAAGTAAAATGGAAAACTATAACCAACTATCAACAAAACCAAACATAAACAAGCAATCAAACATAAAGGAAGCATGAAATGTAAAATTCATTAATCAAAACTTCAAGAAACACAAAATTGCAATATGAACAAAGTAACTTGAACCAAAAGGAAGTGAAAGTAAAAGTGCTTGAATTAAAGAGGAAATTAAGAATACTTACAATTAAAGAGGCAAAATCAAAGATCAAGCTTGCTATAAAATACTACAAGGAAACGGAAATTGAAAAACCTAAGAGAGCAATCTACTCTACACTACTCCTACTCCTAATTACTATGAAAACTCTCTAAAAATTGCTCCAATGCCTCCCCCCCTTTGATAAGTGGTCAATTCTCCTTCATATAGCACTTCCAAACAGCAATTCAGCCTTCCAAAATGGGCCAAGAGGCCTCCAAATTCGTGCAGCACATGCCTCATTAATGAAATCACGTGCAGGGACCTGTGCAGATGCACAGACGTGTGCGTCCATACGCACGGCTAAAAATTGACCTGTGTGTACGCACAGATGCGTGCGTATGCACACATGGAAATTTCTGCTTGTGCGCACGCACACTTTGCTATGTGTGCTTTTCTTTGTTTTCTTCATGTTTTCTCCCTTGTACATGCTTTCTTCCACTTTTGGCTATCCATTCTTGCCTCCAAGGCCTGAAATCACTCACAAACCATATCACGGCATTGAATGACATAGAAGTGGGATAAAATTGCTCTATTAAAGCACAAAATTGCATGTTTTCACATTTAAGATCAATCTAGGGATCAAACACAAAACTATGCTATTTGGGTGCTTAAGTGTGAGTTCATTTGCTAGAATCCATCCGAATTGAGTCAAAACATACCATCAAATATGGACTCATCAACTCCCCCACACTTAAACAATGGCATGTCCTCATGCTAAACTAATAAGGAGAATGATCAAGGGGGCAATCAACTTGTTAAATGCAACTACCTATATGCATGCAAGCATGTAAGTACCATATATCTATCTATCTATAGTATCTATATAAAATTGGTAAAAAAATAAACAATCAAATTCCTAAGCAAGTATAGACAATTAGGGCAAAGCAAAGAATGAATCCAATGCATCCAAAATCTAAAGAATTTATTCAACTCATCAAAATAAAGTAACTTGCATGAATACAAGATGAGAAGTATGGAAACATAGAATTGAGTAATTGAAACCTCATTAGGTGTGTATACACTCTAATCACTCGGTGTCTAAGGGTCAATTCACTTAAGTCTCTTCTAATCATGCTTTCAAGGAGTTGCTCTTCATCTAACAATCAACAACAAGTGATGCATGAATGCAATTATCATGAGGACTTATTGGGATTGTAATGGGGTTAGGGTAAAGGTGAGATAGATATGGCTACGTGGACTAGAATCGTTGAATCCTTGATTAGTTTAAGTATCCACATCAACCTATATCAATCAAATCAAAATAGAATGCAATCCTAACCTTCCATCAATTCTTATTCATTAACATTCATGTATGTTTATCTCATAAACATCACATATGCAATTCTTTATTCATTTGTTTACCCTTTTGGGTGACTTTGCGCCCTTTTATGATGAAGAGTGTTTTTTTTTTTTTTTTTTGAAGTGAGAATTGCATATGGTTAAGTAGTTCATACATGAATTTTCCCATTTTCCAAAGTTTTCAATGAGATACCCAAATTAAACATTTTCATTCCCTACCAATGTTTCTCAAAAGAATCTCCCACACTTAAATGAGACACACTCCTCAACCTAAGCTAATCAAGGATGCAATCCAAGGTAAATCATGGTTTTCTGCTTAAGATTGTGATGTGCTAATATCAAGAACAATGGGGTGAATAAGGCTCAAAAGGGGTTAATAATGGTAGATGCAAGGGTAAGGCTATATGGGTAAAGTGAGCTTTTATCAAAGATGGCCTCAATCATGCTCAATGCAATTCAAGACATCAATCAATGGAAATAAAGAATCAAGCAAAACCAAGATCGCAATCATAGAAGAGGTATCACACGATGAACAAAATTAGTGGTTAAAATGTGTAACCACTCAATATAGCTCAAAAACTCACAAGGTATTTGTTCTTTACTCTTCTATATTCCAAAAGAAATAATTCAAGCAAGTTTGAAAATAGTTTTCTCAATCAATTCAATAGAATTCCCTTGGCAAAATTCTTGGAAAATTTGTTATTTTTCACCAAAGTTATTTCCTATATGTATGTATGATATGATGGATGCAAAATTTTTTCAAAATTTCCTATTTCTTCTCCTAATTTTCAACAAGCAAAAAGTAACATCAACAATTAGGATCAAGATAAACTAGGCATAAGCTATTCACATCATCCAATCATAATCCATATTTATACTATATACCAAGCAATATAAAGATAAAGATGCAATATATATATATATATATATATATATATATATATATATATATATATATATATATACACACACACACTAAAATGAAAGTGCATAAGTAAAGATGAGTAGAAGCAACTAATATATATACCAAAGTACTAAACAGCAGTGCATAAGTCAAAGTACTATAAATATCCACAAAAAGCAAAATAAAACTCAAAATAAACTAAATAGAAGTGTTCAGGAGAGAATATTTACACCCAAAAATAGAAGATCCTCCCCCACACTTAAGTCATGCACTGTCCTCAGTACTCAAAGGAATCAATCGGAGGAGTCAATCATGTGAAGCTCCACCGCCTGGTGGTGGTGGGTGGTGGTGACGCTGGTAGACAATGATGGTGCTGGATGGCTGTGTGGTGGTCTGTGCTACTGGCTGGTCAACTGCCTAGTCAGCTGTCTCAGCTCTCGCCTAGGCTACAGCTGCCGGCTCATCAACTCTAGTCTCCTCAGCTCTGTCAACTACTACCTCCTCAATCATGGGCTCCTCAGGTCTTTGCTCAGGTGGCTGCGCTACCTGGCCAGCTTCAGCTGCTGGCTCCTCAAATACAGGCTCCTCGGCCTCTGGCTCAGGTGTATCTGAAGGAGGTGGCCCAGGGTCTCTACCCTCAAACTTCGCCACTATCCACTGGAAGCGGTGAGCGTTGGGCGCTCATAGCGGTGGATGGCCTAAAGGATCTCTCGACACATCTCATATAGTGTCTGAGGTCGGGGTATGGGTGCGGGGACTGTAGGAGGTGCTGAGGGCTCTGTTGTGGCAGATGAAGGCTCATAGGTCTTCCTCTTCCTCTAAGGCAGCCCATCATAATCTCTGTAAGGCAGATATGGCTGCTTACTGATGTAGACAAACATCTGGTCTGTTGGTCGTCTCTCTACACCAGATAAGGCTGCTAATCTGGTGATAAGGGATAGAAAGAGAATGTTGAATTTTTGCTGTAGGTTCACCTTCATCATCGACTCTCTAATAAGGGGAAGAACAAAGATCCTCTTCCCCTCCAAAATAACCCATAGAAGAACTGCAACCCAGATTCTTATATGCGTGGCATGCGTGCTCGGAAGGATGTAATTGGCAATGATCTGTTGCCAGATCCTTGCCTCTGGGTTGAGGTCTGTGCACGCAATGCTCGAGGGTACAGGCTGCTCTCCCTTGCTGTATTCCCATGTAGCCTCAACCTGGCCAATCTTTTTCAGGACCTCATCCAAAAAAATTTTAGCCGTGGTCACGTCCGTCATTATTTGAGTATAGGCATCCCTAGCCGTAAGAATATTGATGCACGGAAACTTGTCTCTCAACAAATTTCCCTTTGGCAAGTATACCGAATTATCGTCAAGTAAAAACTCATAATAGAGTGAGGTCGAATCCCACAGAGATTGATTAGTCAAGCAACTTTAATTAGAAGAATGTTCTAGTTGAGCTAAGCAGGAATTGAGTTGAGGAATTGCAGAAAATTAAATAGCGGAAAAGTGAATAACAGAAACGTAAATACTGGAAATAAATGGCAGAATGTAAATGGCATAAAGTAAATTGTAGAATCTTAAATGGGAATTTGGGAAGATGAGCAGAAAAGTAAATGGCAGAAAATAAAGAGAATGGGTAAGATCAGAAATGGGGGATTCATTGGGCTTAGGAGATGTTGCATTCTCTGGATCAAGTTCATTTTCATCTCTTCCTCAATCAATGCATTCATTGATCTCCTTGGCAATCTTAAGTGATTGGATTCCAATTCCTTGGCAACCCAATCTCTCTAAGCTTGAACAATTGCCCAATTCCTTGATTTATTTGCTTATGGGAAGAGATGAAGTTTGGTCACTGATTATACCACATGCATTCCCAAATCAAAGTGTTGGTAGGATTATATGTCACTATATCCATCCAAACCCTAATTTGGTTCAGCATGAGAAAGCATTTCTAGCATGATCTCCTCATTTCTTTTCCAAGGTTCCGAGAAGATCCAACTATGGAGAGCTTCTCTTCCAAGATAGCTAACAAATTGTATGAAGAACGAAAGCTTTCTAGTAAAATCAAGAGAAAAGAAAGAAGAAGAATAATGAAAACTATTATTGATCCATCAAATTACAACAGAGCTCCCTAACCCAATGAAAAGGGGTTTAGTTGTTCATAGCTCTGGAAATGGAAAGCAAAAATGAAAAGTACATTCTAAAAATTTTTATTAGAAGTTGCAGAGAAAGTAAAATATACAGAGTGTAGTTCTCAAGTTCTAGATCACTTTTCAATTTAAAACTCCCCCTATATATACTACTCTTCAGATCTTCTAGTTAGCTCTTCAGGTCTTGGATATGGGCCTTTGATCTTCAGTTGAAGCAGTTACAGTCTCTAGTGGACTCAGCTTTGCTTGCAAAGAAAGTGTGAGTTAAGCATGATGGAAAGTTAGTTAGAACGTTAGTGGCGTTAACATTAAGTGTAAAATTGGGTTCGAGAGCGTTAGTGATGATAACTTTGTCACTAACGTTCTAAATTAGTTGATCCACGTTAACTTCAACGTTAGTGGTACTAACGTGACCACTAACGTGGCCTCTTAGTCCTTCGCAAACGTTATTGGCACTCACCTTTACCAATAACGTTGCTCTTTGTCCCTTTCTTTCACGTTAATGGTCCACGTTAGTGTAACTAATGTGGCCCTTAACGTGGGCATGCTCAAGCGTCGAGAGAGTTAGTGACAATCACCTTTGTCACTAACGTTTCAAAGTGCCCCTCTTTCCCACGTTAGTTCTCCACGTTAGTGTAACTAACGTGGCCACTAACGTGGGTATGCTTGCCATCTCCAACGTTAGTGACAAAGGTGAGTGTCACTAACGTTGGCCTATCATTCCTTGCTCTACGTTACCCTTCACGTTAGTAGTCTTAACGTGACCACTAACGTAGGCAATCTAAGCTTGGCCTAGCGTTAGTGACAAAGGTGAGTGTCACTAATGCTTGCGACCTCCTCTTTACTCCACGTTAGAGTCCACGTTAATTGGATTAACGTGGCTCTTAACGTGGCTTAGTGTGGCGTTAGTGGTGTTCACTTTCACCACTAACGTTGGAGCTCCCCTTTCTTCCACATTAGTTCCCACGTTAGTGTAACTAATGTGGCAAATAACGTGGGCTATGATGGCATTCGAGGGCGTTATTGGTGGTAACTTTACCACTAACGTTGCAAGCTTGCTCCCTTTCCATGTTAGTGGTCACGTTAGTGAGACTAACGTGGCTCTTCTTTGCTTCCTTTGTCCTGAAATCAAACAAACAAGGTGCATCAAATCTTTATTTCAAGTCATGATATCATGCATCATCCATATTATCATTCAATTCATGCATAATTCTCATGAAATCATGTAAGGTTCACAATGTTTTCTTGAATCAAGATGTAAGTGTATATTTACCCAAAACTTGCTTATTTACTAAGAAAATACATGAAACTATCCTAAAAGAGTAAAGAAAAAGATTAGTGAAACTGGCCAAAATGCCCTGGCATCAAATATGCGGAATGTCCAAGAGGGTCTCTAAAGCAGTATTAGAGGTGACTAAGGTGACACCTCTCAGAAAAACAGTTTGGGCATCCCTCTTGAGGAGATTGGCATAAAATTCCTTGACCTGGTGTTCAATTACTTCCACCGGGTCAGATTTTACAAATCCCCAATGATAAAAATTTATTCTGTCAAGTATTACATCCGCATATTCGGGCAGGTTTAGCTTCCTCTCATAATGAAAGGCGCGCTTTTCTAGATTCATATATTGTTCTTGGGCCTCGGAATTAATGAAAGTGTCTGGATGGTCACTGGGAGGCACGGGTGGAGGGCGAGCCAAGGGATTGGCTTTCTCATTGCCTTTACAGCCCATCCTGAAAAAGACAAAAATAGAATACAACTCAGGGAACAGATAAAATCACAGAAAGAAGAAGGATATAATCAAATAATTCAATTAAGAGCCAGTCAGATAAATGAATACTCAATAAGGGAAAACATGCGTAAGACAGTAGAATGTTCAAAAGAGAGTGCATTTTCCCAAAATCAAGCAACCTAAGTGACAAATGAATGAGTGAATACTCACCAAGTAGGCTCCGGAAGTGGAATTCTGTACTATCTACACCTAGTTACTCATTTTTTGTAAACTTAAGTTACTAGTTTAGTATAAAAACTACATCTAGAGATTCATTTAGCAACTTATGACATTTTGCATTTCATATTGTATCTTCTACAGCATGAGTCTCTAAACCCCATAGATGGGGGTGAGGAGCTCTACTGTGTCTCAATGGATTAATGCAATTACTATTATTTTCTATTCAATCACGCTTAATTCTGTTCTAAAATACTCACTCGTACTTCAATATAGAGAATATGATGATCCGTGACACTCATCATAATTCTCAAATCTATGAACGCGTGCTTGACAACCACTCCCATTCTATCTGAGCTCAACGTAGTCATTGGGCAACAGCTTGACTGTGTATCTGATGAGCGGATAAATTATACGCTTTTTGGCATTGTTTTTACATAGTTTTCAGTATAATTTAGTTAGTTTTTAGTATATTTTTATTAGTTTTTAATTAAAATTCACATTTCTGGACTTTACTATGAGTTTGTGTGTTTTTCTATAATTTCAGGTATTTTCTGGGTGAAATTGAGGGACTTGAGCAAAAATCAGATTCAGAGGTTGAAAAAGGACTGCAGATGCAGTTGGATTCTGACCTCTTTGCACTCAAAGTGGATTTTCTGGAGCTACAGAACTCTAAATGGCGCGCTCTGAATTGCGTTGGAAAGTAGACATCCAGGGCTTTCCAGCAATATATAATAGTCCATACTTTGGTTAAGGATAAATGACATAAACTGGCATTGAACGCCAGTTCCATGCTGCATTCTGGAGTCAAACGCCAGAAACAGGTTGCAAAGTGGAGTTAAACGCCAGAAACAGGTTACAAACTGGCGTTCAACTCCAAGAAAGACCTCTACACGTGTAAAGCTCAATGCTCAGTCCAAGCACACACCAAGTGGGCCCCGAAAATGGATTTCTGCATCATTTACTCATTTCTGTAAACCCTAGTAACTAGTTTAGTATAAATAGGACTTTTTACTATCTTTGGATCAGATCTTTGATTAGTTTTATGCTATCTTAGAATTTCATGGGGGCTGGCCATTCGGCCATGCCTGGACCATTATCACTTATGTATCTTCAACGGTAGAGTTTCTACACTCCATAGATTAAGGTGTGGAGCTCTGCTGTTCCTTATGGATTAATACAAAGTACTACTGTTTTTAAGGTGTGGAGCTCTGCTTATTCCTTCTCCAAGATATCCATTCGCACCCAAGAACATGATGAATGTGATGATTATGTGACGCTCATCATCATTCTCACCTATGAACACGTGCCTGACAAACACTTCCGTTCTACATGCAAACAAGCTAGAATGAGTATCTCTTAGATATCTAATACAGAGGATGGAGTCCGAGATATTAGAATCTTCATGGTATAAGTTAGAACCCATGGATGGCCATTCTTGAGATCCCGAAAGTCTAAACCTTGTCTGTGGTATTCCGAGTAGGATCTGGGAAGGGATGGCTGTGACGAGCTTCAAACTCGCGAGTGCTGGGCGTAGTGACAGACGCAAAAGGATAGTAAATCCTATTCCAGTATGATCGAGAACCGCCAAATGATTAGCCATGAGTGACAGCGCATTGGACCATTTTCACAGAGAGGATGGGATGTAGCCATTGACAACAGTGATGCCCTACATAAAGCTTGCCATGGAAAGGAGTAGGAATGGTTGGATGAAGACAGCAGGAAAGCAGAGGTTCAGAGGAACAAAAGCATCTCCATACGCTTATCTAAAATTCTCACTAATGAATTACATAAGTATCTCTATCCTAGTTTATATTTTATTTATCTTTTAATTATTAAAACTCTATATACATTTGAATCCGCCTGACTGAGATTTATAAGGTGACCATAGCTTGCTTCAAGCCGACAATCTCCGTGGGATCGACCCTTACTCACGTAAGGTTTATTACTTGGACGACCCAGTGCACTTGCTGGTCAGCTGTGCAAAGTTGTGACAAAGAATTAAGATTATGAACGTGCGTATAATGTTTTCAGCACCGTTGCCAAGGAATGGAACGGTCACGATTTCTGCGCACCAGTATCTCTTGGGTCTCTCATCCATGGATAGTGTCCATGATATTAGAACCTTCGTGGTTGAGGCTAGAACCAATTGGCAGCATTCCTGAGATCCGAAAAGTCTAAATCTTGTCTGTGGTATTTCGAGTAGGATCTGGCACGGGATGAATGTGACGAGCTTCAAACTCACGAATGTTGGGCGTAGTGACAGTGTGCAAAAGGATAGAGAGATCCTATTCCGTCACAAGTGAGAATCGACAGATGATTAGCCGTGTGGTAGCTGAACCTGGTATTTTTCATCCGAGATGAGAGATCCGACAGTTGATTAGCCATACAGAAACTGTGCCTGGTATTTTTCATCTGAGAGGACGGATGGTAGCCATTGACAACGGTGATCCACCAACATACAGCTTGCCATTGATGGAAGCCATGCATGTTTGGAGTGCACCGGTTATCCTCAAGTAAAAACTCACAATAGAGTGAGGTCGAATCCCACAAGGATTGGTTGAGTGAGCAATTCGGATTAGAAGTATGTTCTAGTTGAGCGGAATCAAAATTTAGATGAGAATTGCGGAATGTAAAATTGCATTAATTAAAGAGCGAGAAGCTAAATTGCTGAAATTGAAAGGGATGGGGTGATTGCATGAATTTAATTGCAGAATGTAAAGAGAAAGTGGTAGATCAGAAATGGGGAATTCATTGGGTGTTAGGAGATATTGAGATCTCCGAATCAAAACATTTTTATTCCTTCCTCAACCAATGCATTCATTGAATTTTGCTTGGCAATCTTATATGATTGGATCCCAATCCCTTGGCTCACCAATTCTCTCTAAAAATGAACAAATTCCCAATCCCTTGGTTTAAATGTTCATAAGAAGAGAAGATGCTCGATCACTGATTATACCACACAGTTTCATGAACCACAATTTGGTAGGATTACATGTCACAATATCCATCCAAACCCCAATCCAATTCACTGTGAGAAAGCTTCTCTAGCATGAATCCTCCATTCCTTTCCCAAGGTTCCGAAGGATTCCAATTATGGGTAGTTTCTTTCCCAAGACAACTACCCAATGGAATTAGATCGAGAAGCTTTCTAACAAAATTCAAGAGAAAAGATTGAAGAAGAAGATAAAGCTATTATTGATTCATTGAATTACAATAGAGCTCCCTAACCCAATGAAAGGGGTTTAGTGAGTCATAGCTCTGAATTCAATTACAAAACTAAAAGAAAATGATCCCAAGTTCTCTGTGTGTAAAAAAACTTCCCCCTCAGGGGCTGGATTCCCCCTCAATCCCCCCGTTTTAAATGCAGAAACTAAGGCCTTTAAATAGGCTCCCTAAATTACAAAATGAAAATGAAATTCAAAGCAAATTACAATCAAATGAAAATAAACTATTCTAGATGATTCTTGTGGCCTTGATTTGGTGTTGTTGATGGGCCTTGCTTGCTTGAAGGGTAGAGTGACATAATTGATCCAAAAAGGATAATGATCCATTAAACTACACTCAAACGTTGCACCCCCCTTTCTTGAGTCGTCACTTTGTTCTCTTGTCAACCTTGCCAATTTGATGCCAAATATAGACTATTATACCTCGTTGGAAAGCTATGGATGTCAGCTTTCTAACGCAACTGGAAGCACCTCAATTGGATCTCTATAGCTCAAGTTATGCTTGATTGAAGGTGACAAGGTTGCTGGTTGGTTTGACAGCGTTTAAGCCAACGTTTAAGTCACTTAAACGTGCTCGAAAATGCCAATTTTGGGAGCTCAGTTGCATTGTCCACCCCATACTTCTATATATCGTTGGAAAGCTCTGGATGTCTACTTTCTAATGCAACTGGAAGCGCATCATTTGGAGTTCTACAACTCGAGTTATACTCCATGGAAGGTGAAGAGGTCAGCTGGCCTGATTGCATGTTGGTACTATGCTCTTCTATGCACATTACGGGGCTGTTTTCTCCCTCAATTTTTAGTATCCACCATGCATGCCATATATGCTTGGAAAGATCTAGATGTCTTCTTTCCAATGCATTTTGAATCACCTCATTTGGAGTTTTGTAGCTCAAGTTATTTATGTTTGAAGAAGGCATGGTCAAGCTGTTCCATATAACACGTTTAAGCTCCAGTTTAAGCTTAAACTGGAGCTTAAACGCTGGCACTCCCTGGAGGCACAAGCTCGAGCACATTTAAGCTTCAGTTTAAGGTTAAACTGAAGCTTAAACGTGGAAATGGAAGAAGGCAACCCTGGAGTGTGGAATTGTCGAACACGTTTAAGCTTCAGTTTAAGGTTAAACTGAAGCTTAAACGTGGAAATGGAGGAAAGCCATCCTGGTTCATTTCTCAATTCTGGCGTTTAACCTCCAGTTTAAGGTTAAACTGGAGGTTAAACGTGGAAATGCTTCCTTGGTGAAATTCTCATTCTGGCGTTTAACTTCCAGTTTAAGGTTAAACTGGAGGTTAAACGCCAGTTCCAGCATTTCTTAGCCTTCATGATTCTGGCGTTTAAGCTCCAGTTTAGGCTTAAACTGGATCTTAAACTCCACATGTGATATTCAAGCTTCCTTTATTGATTTTGTTGCTTCCTTGCCTAGCCTCTTCTTCCCTGAAATCATCCAAACAATTGCATCAAAGTCTTGCAAAAATTCATGAGAATTCTTCCATTCATAGCTTTCAAGGAATATAACTAAAAACTCATGGAATTTGCATCAAAATCTTCATGTTGAATGATTTAAGACAAGCATGACTATTTGGCCCAAAATGATTACTTAAGGCTCTAGAAAATGCATAAAACAACTAAAAATAAAAGAAAAAGGCTAGTGAAACTAGCCTAAGATGCCTTGGCATCACACCCTCTCCTCCATTTCTCTTATTCTTCTACTTCTTTCTTTCTTCTTTTGCTCGGGGACGAGCAAACATTTTAAGTTTGGTGTGGTAAAAGCATAGCTTTTTGTTTTTCCATAACCATTTATGGCACCTAAGGCCAGAGAAACCTCTAGAAAGAGGAAAGGGAAGGCAATTGCTTCCACCTCTGAGTCATGGGAGATGGAGAGATTCATCTCAAAGGTCCATCAAGACCACTTCTATGAAGTTGTGGCCAAGAAAAAAGTGATCCCTGAGGTTCCTTTCAAGCTCAAAAGGAATGAGT
Organism: Arachis ipaensis; assembly: GCF_059453495.1. Taxonomy (NCBI): domain Eukaryota; kingdom Viridiplantae; phylum Streptophyta; class Magnoliopsida; order Fabales; family Fabaceae; genus Arachis; species Arachis ipaensis. The sequence continues at coordinate 46,082,165 of NC_142439.1, read as the reverse complement.
ATCCGGAGATCTGACTTGAAATCCAAAGAAGAGGTTGGGAAGTTCTCACCAACCCCATTCAACAAGTCGGGATCCTAATGGTTCAAGAGTTCTATGCAAACGCATGGATCACAAGGAACCATGATCAAAGTGTGAACCCGAATTCGAAGCATTGGCTTACTATGGTTCGGGGAAAATACTTAGATTTCAGTCCGAAAAATATAAGGCTGGCGTTCAACTTGCCAATGATGGAAGAGAACGCACGCCCCTACACAAGAAGGGTCAACTTTGATCAAAGGTTGGACCAAGTCCTCATAGACATATGTGAGGAAGGAGCTCAATGGAAAATTGACTCAAGAGGCAAGCCGGTTCAATTAAGAAGGCATAACCTCAAACCAGTGGCTAGGGGATGGCTAGAGTTCATTCAACATTCAATCATTCCTACTAGTAACCGGTCTGAAGTTTCTATAGACCAGGCCATCATGATCCATAGTATCATGATTGGAGAAGAGGTGGAAGTTCATGAGATTATACCTCAAGAACTCTACAAGGTAGCTGACAAGTCCTCCACTTGGGCAAGGTTAGCCTTTCCTCACCTCATATGCCACCTCTGCAATTTGGCTGGAATTGACATAGAGGGCAATTCGGCTGGAATTGACATAGAGGGAGATATCCTCATTGAAGAGGATAAGCCCATCACTAAGAAAAGGATGGAGCAAATAAGAGATCATGGACCTCAACATGAGAATGAGGAGATTTCTCACCATGAAATCCCTGAGATGCCTCAGGGGATGCACTTTCCTCCACAGAATTATTGGGAACAAATCAACACTTTCCTAGGAGAATTAAGTTCCAACATGGGACAACTAAGGGTGGAACATCAAGAGCACTCCATCATCCTCCATGAAATTAGAGAAGATCAAAGAGCTATGAGGGAGGAGCAACAAAGACAAGGAAGAGACATAGAGGAGCTCAAGAGCACCATTGGTTCTTCAAGAAGAGGAAGACGCCACCCTCACTAAGGTGGACTCATTTCTTAATCTCCTTGTTTATTTATTTGTGTCTTATTACATGATCATTAGTGTCTAGGTGTCTATGCCTTAAAGCTATGAGTATGAATCCACCACCTCTCTTGAATGAAAAAATGTTTTAATTACAAAAGAACAAGAAGTACATGGTTTCGAATTCATCCTTAAAACTGGTTTAATTATTTTGATGTGGTGGCAATACTTTTTATTTTCTGAATGTATGCTTGAACAGTGCATATGTCTTTTGAAGTTGTTGTTTATGAATGTTAAATATGTTGGCTCTTGAAAGAATGATGAAAAGGAGAAATGTTATTTGATAATCTGAAAAATTATAAAAATGATTCTTGAAGCAAGAAAAAGCAGTGAATACAAAAGCTTGCAGAAAAAAAAAAGAAAAGAAAAATGGCAAAAAAAAAAGAAAAAACAGAAAAAGAAAAAGCAAGCAGAAAAATCCAAAAGCTCTTTAAACCAAAAGGCAAGAGCAAAAAGCCAATAGCCCTTAAAACCAAAAGGCAAGGGTAAATAAAAAGGATCCAAGGCCTTAAGCATCAGTGGATAGGAGGGCCTAAGGGAATAAAATCCTGGCCTAAGCGGCTAAACCAAGCTGTCCCTAACCATGTGCTTGTGGCGTGAAGGTGTCAAGTGAAAAACTTGAGACTGAGCGGTTAAAGTCAAGGTCCAAAGCAAAAAGAAGAGTGTGCTTAAGAACTCTGGACACCTCTAATTGGGGACTTTAGCAAAGCTGAGTCACAATCTGAAAAGGTTCACCCAGTTATGTGTCTGTGGCATTTATGTATCCGGTGGTAATACTGGAAAACAAAGTGCTAAGGGCCACGACCAAGACTTATAAAGTAGCTGTGTTCAAGAATCAACATACTGAACTAGGAGAATCAATAACACTATCTGAACTCTGAGTTCCTATAGATGCCAATCATTCTGAACTTCAATGGATAAAGTGAGATGCCAAAACTATTCAAGAGGCAAAAAGCTACAAGTCCCGCTCATCTGATTGGAGCTAAGTTTCATTGATATTTTGGAATTTATAGTATATTCTCTTCTTTTTATCCTATTTTATTTTCAGTTGCTTGGGGACAAACAACAATTTAAGTTTGGTGTTGTGATGAGCGGATAATTTATACACTTTTTGGCATTGTTTTTACATAGTTTTCAGTATAATTTAGTTAGTTTTTAGTATATTTTTATTAGTTTTTAATTAAAATTCACATTTCTGGACTTTACTATGAGTTTGTGTGTTTTTCTATAATTTCAAGTATTTTCTGGCTGAAATTGAGGGACTTGAGCAAAAATCAGATTCAGAGGTTGAAGAAGGACTGCAGATGCTGTTGGATTCTGACCTCCCTGCACTCAAAGTAGATTTTCTGGAGCTACAGAACTCCAAATGGTGCGCTCTCAATTGCGTTGGAAAGTAGACATCCGGGGCTTTCCAGCAATACATAATAGTCTATACTTTGGTTAAGGATAGATGACGTAAACTGGTGCTGAACGCCAGTTCCATGCTGCATTCTGGAGTCAAACGCCAGAAACAGGTTGCAAAGTGGAGTTAAACGCCAGAAACAGGTTATAAACTGGCGATCAACTCCAAGAAAGACCTCTACACGTGTAAAGCTCAATGCTAAGCCCAAGCACACACCAAGTGGGCCCCGGAAGTGGATTTCTGCATCATTTACTCATTTCTGTAAACCCTAGTAACTAGTTTAGTATAAATAGGACTTTTTACTATCTTTGGGTCAGATCTTTGATTAGTTTTATGCTATCTTAGACTTCATGGGGGCTGGCCATTCGGCCATGCCAGGACCATTATCACTTATGTATCTTCAACGGTAGAGTTTCTACACTCCATAGATTAAGGTGTGGAGCTCTGCTGTTCCTCATGAATTAATACAAAGTACTACTGTTTTTCTATTCAATTCAAGCTTATTCCTTCTCTAAGATATCCATTCGCACCCAAGAACATGATGAATGTGAGATGATTATGTGACGCTCATCATCATTCTCACCTATGAACGCGTGCCTGACAAACACTTCCGTTCTACATGCAAACAAGCTAGAATGAGTATCTCTAAGATATCTAATACAGAGGACCGAGTCCGAGATATTAGAATCTTCGTGGTATAAGTTAGAACCCATGGATGGCCATTCTTGAGATCCAAAAAGTCTAAACCTTGTCTGTGGTATTCCGAGTAGGATCTGGGAAGGGATGGCTGTGATGAGCTTCAAACTCGCGAGTGCTGGGCGTAGTGACAGACGCAAAAGGATAGTAAATCCTATTCCAGTATGATCGAGAACCGCCAGATGATTAGCCATGAGTGACAGCGCACTGGACCATTTTCACAGAGATGATGGGATGTAGCCATTGACAACAGTGATGCCCTACATAAAGCTTGCCATGGAAAGGAGTAGGAATGGTTGGATGAAGACAGCAGGAAAGCAGAGGTTCAGAAGAACGAAAGCATCTCCATACGCTTATGTAAAATTCTCACTAATGAATTACATAAGTATCTCTATCCTAGTTTATATTTTATTTATTTTTTAATTGTTAAAACTCTATATACATTTGAATCCGCCTGACTGAGATTTACAAGGTGACCATAGCTTGCTTCAAGCCGATAATCTCCGTGGGATCGACCCTTACTCACGTAAGGTTTATTACTTGGATGACCCAGTGCACTTGCTGGTCAGCTGTGTGAAGTTGTGACAAAGAATTAAGATTATGAACGTGCGTATAAAGTTTTCAGCGCCATTACCAAGGAATGGAACCGTCACGATTTCTGTGCACCAGTATCTCTTGGGTCTCTCATCCATGGATAGTGTCCATGATATTAGAACCTTCGTGGTTGAGGCTAGAACCAATTGGCAGCATTCCTGAGATCCGAAAAGTCTAAATCTTGTCTGTGGTATTTCGAGTAGGATCTGGCACGGGATGAATGTGACGAGCTTCAAACTCACGAATGTTGGGCGTAGTGACAGTGTGCAAAAGGATAGAGAGATCCTATTCCGTCACAAGTGAGAATCGACAGATGATTAGCCGTGTGGTAGCTGAACCTGGTATTTTTCATCCGAGATGAGAGATCCGACAGTTGATTAGCCATACAGAAACTGTGCCTGGTATTTTTCATCTGAGAGGACGGATGGTAGCCATTGACAACGGTGATCCACCAACATACAGCTTGCCATTGATGGAAGCCATGCATGTTTGGAGAAGAAGACAGTAGGAAAGCAGAGATTCAGACAACAGAGCATCTCCGGAACCTCAACCTGTTCCTCATTACTGAATCACAAGTAACACTCAATTCATGTTATTTACTTTTCATAATCAAAATTCATTTTGATCACTAATCTCCTGACTAAGATTTACAAGATAACCATAGCTTGCTTCAAGCCGACAATCTCTGTGGCATCGACCCTTACTCACGTAAGGTATTGCTTGGACGACCCACTGCACTTGCTGGTTAGTTGTGTGGAGTTGGAAAGGTGTGATTGCAATTTTGTGCACCAAGTTTTTGGTACCGTTGCCGGGGATTGTTCGAGTTTGAACAACTGACGGTTCATCTTGTTACTTAGATTAGGAAAAATTTATCTTTTTGGTTTAGAGTCACTAAATTGAGTCTTCTATTATTGTTTTTTTCGTTAAAATTTTAAAATTATAGTTTTCTTTTTCTAGATTTTTTTTTCGAAAATTTTTAATAAATAGATAAAAACCAATAAATTAATAAGTGAGTCTTCTATTTGAGTTTAGTTTCATGTTTTAAGTTTGGTGTCAATTGCATGTTTTTATCTTCCTTCAAATTTTTCGAATTGTATGTTCTTTTTATTTTTCATATTTTCGAGTTTTATGTTCATTGTTCTTTCTTGATCTTCAAGTTGTTCTTGTTTATTTACCTTGTTTGATCTTTAGTTTTTCTTGTGCATTTTCGAATTATTAGTGTCCAAAGTATAAAAATTTTCAAGTTTGGTGTCCTTTGTGTTTTTATATTCCTAAAGATTTCTAAAATTTGTTCTTGGTGTTCATCTTGATCTTCAAAGTGTTCTTGGTGTTCATCTTGACATTCAAAGTTTTCTTGTTTGTTTTCTTTGTTTTGATCTAAAAATTCTAAGTTTGGTGTCGTTTTATTTTTTTCTTTCCTCATTAAATTCAAAAAATTATCTTTTCTCTTTGTTTTACTTAAATTTTTGAAATTTACATTAAAAAAATTCAGATTTTTATTTTAAATTTTTTTATCTTATCTTATCTTAGTTTTAAATTTCAAAATTCAAATCTTTTTCAAAAATCATATCTTTTTCAAAATCTTATCTTATCTTATTTTAAATTCAAAATTCAAATTTCAAAATTTAAATCTTTTTCAAATCTTTATCTTATATTGTTGACTTTTTCAAAATTCAAAATTCAAAATTTAAAATTCAAATTTCAAATTTCAAATTTCAAAATTTAAAATTCAAATTTAATTTTCAAATTTAAAATTTAAATTTCAAAACTTTTTAATTTAAAAACTTATCTTCTCTTAAATTCCTTATCTTCTCTTACCAAACTTATCTTTTCTTTTCTTTTATTTATTTTCTTACAAGTATCTTTAATTTTAAGACATATCTTTTTCAAAACTTTCTAACCACTATCTCTTTCTCCATTTTTCGAAAATCCTCACCCACAATTTTTTAAATCTTTTTAATTAATTAATTAATTTAGTTTTCTAATTTCTTTTATTTCTTTTTCTTTTCTTAATTTTCGAAGCTTGCATCAATTTTTTTATTTACTTTATTTTAATTTCTTTAATTTCAAAAAAAAAGGGGGGGGGGAATAAAACTTTTATTTACAATCCACATCATCTCTCTTTCTCCAAAATGGACCTAAGTGGAAATGAATACTCCAGAAAGACACTGAGGTTATATGCTAACCCCAGTATTGCTTCATATGGGAGTAGTATCTGTATACCCCTATCAGAGCCAGCAATTTTGAGCTAAACCCTCAGCTCATTATCATGGTGCAGCAAAATTGTTAGTATTCTGGTCTTCCCCAGGAAGAACCTACTAAGTTTCTGGCACAGTTCTTACAAATTGCTGACATAGTACGTGATAGAAAAGTAGATCAGAATGTCTACAGATTATTACTGTTTCCATTTGCTGTAAAAGATCAAGCTAAGAGGTGGTTAAATAACCAACCCATAGCAAGCATAAGAACATAAAAATAGTTATCAGACAAATTCCTGAATCAATATTTCCCTCCAAAAAGGATGACACAGCTAAGGCTGGTCATCGAAGGCTTTAAACAAGAAGATAATGAATCTCTTTATAATGCTTGGGAGAGGTACAGAGAGATGCTAAGAAAATTCCCCTCTGAAATGTTTTCAGAATGGGTGCAGTTAGACATTTTTTACTATGGGCTTACAAAAAAGGCCCAGATGTCTCTAGACCACTCAGCTGGTGGATCTATACATATGAGAAAGATAATTGAAGAGGCTCAAGAGCTCATTGATACAGTTGCCAAAAATTAGCACCTATACTCAAGTGGTGAGACCTCCATGAAGGAAGAGGCTAAGGCAATATCCACTGAACTTAGTCCTCCAGAACACTTTGCTGAACTTAATCAGTAACTATTTTCTATAACAAAATAGTTTGCAAAATTTAAAGAGATGCTACAAGAAACCAAAGATGCTAACCAGAATATGGAAAAATACTTGAATCAGGCAAGACAGCAGTTATCTAAACAGATAACAGAAGAATGCCAAGCTGTTCATTTAAGAAGTGGAAAGACATTGAATGTCTCAACTCAAAGCAGTAGGAAGCCAAGAAAGGAACATCTGAAAGAGGATGACCAAATCACTGCCCAAAATCCCTCTGAGGATATTAAGAGCCCAGAGAGAAATGATTCTGGCGTTCAAACGCCAGAAAAGGGTCAGAAGTTGGCGTTAAACGCCTAGTGGATGGCCAATTATGGTGTTCAAATGCCAGAAAAGGGTGGGAATCTGGTGTTGAATGCCCAAAAAGCACCCAATTCTGGCGTTCAAACACCAATAAGGTATCATACACCTGCAAGTGCTGATAACAACCCCCTTAAGTAGGCTTCTCCAACCACTTTTGTAGGAAATAAACCTGCAGCAACTAAGGTTGAAGAATATAAAGCCAAGATGCCTTATCCTCAGAAATTTTGCCAAGCGAAATAGGATAAATAATTTGCCCGCTTTGCAGACTATCTCAGGACTCTTGAAATAAAGATTCCGTTTGCAGAGGCACTTGAGCAAATACCCTCTTATGCTAAGTTCATGAAAGAGATCTTAAGTCATAAGAATGATTGGAGAGAAACTGAAAAAGTTTTCCTCACTGAAGAATGCAGTGCAGTCATTCTGAAAAGCTTACCAGAGAATCTTAAAGATCCCGAAAGCTTTATGATACTATGCACATTAGAGGATGCTTGTACCAAGACAGCTCTATGTGATCTTGGGGCAAGTATCAACCTGATACCTGCATCCACTATCAGAAAACTTGGTTTGACTGAAGAAGTCAAACAAACCCGAATATGTCTCCAACTTGCTGATGGCTCTATTAAAATTCCATCAGGCGTAATTGAGGACATGATTGTCAAGGTTGGGCCATTTGCTTTTTCCACTGACTTTGTAGTGCTAGAAATGGAGGAGCACAAGAGTGCAACTCTCATTCTAGGAAGACCTTTCCTAGCAACTGGACAAACCCTCATTAACGTCCAAAAAGGGGAGATAACCCTAAGAGTCAATGGGATGAGTTTAAGTTGAATGCTGTCAAAGCTATGCAGCATCCAGACACATCAAAAGACTGCATGAGCACTGATATTATTGACTCCCTGGTGGAAGAGGTCAATATGACTTAGAGTCTCGAATCAGAGCTAGAGGACATTTTTAAAGATATTCTGCCTGATCTGGAGGAACCAGAGAAAACAGAAGAACCTCTGAAAACTCCTTAGGAAGAGGAGAAGCCTCCTAAACCCGAGCTCAAACCAATACCACCATCCCCTGAAATATGCATTTCTGGGAGAAGATGACACCTTTCCAGTAATCATAAGCTCTGCTTTAGAGCCACAGGAAGAGAAAGCACTAATTCAGGTGCTAAGGACACACAAGACTGCTCTTGGGTGGACCATAAGTGATCTTAAGGGCATTAGCCCAGCCAGATGCATACACAAGATCCTATTGGAGGATAATGCTAAACAAGTGGTTTAACCATAGAAGCGGCTGAATCCAGCCATGAAGGAGGTGATGCAGAAAGAGGTCACTAAGTTACTAGAGGCTGGGATTATTTATCCTATTTCTAATAGCCCCTGGGTGAGCCCTGCCCAAGTTGTCCCCAAGAAGGGAGGCATGATAGTGGTTCATAATGAAAAGAATGAACTGGTTCCTACAAGAACAGTTACAGGGTGGTGTATGTGTATTGACTACAGAAGGCTCAATACAGCCACCCCGGTAGGATCATTTTCCTTTACCATTCATAGACCAGATGCTAGAGAGACTAGAAGGCTATGAATACTACTGCTTTTTGGATGGCTATTCAGGTTACAACCAAATTGCAGTGGATCCTCAGAACCAAGAAAAAATAGCATTCACATGTCCATCTGGAGTATTTGCCTACAGAAGGATGCCATTTGGTCTGTGCAATGCACCTACAACCTTTCAGAGGTGCATGCTCTCTATCTTCTCTGATATGGTAGAGAAATTTCTCGAAGTCTTCATGGATGACTTCTCAGTATTTGGAGACTCATTCAGCTCCTGTCTTGAACATCTAACACTTGTTCTGAAAAGGTGCCAAGAGACTAACCTGGTTTTAATCTGGGAGAAATGTCACTTTATGGTGACTGAAGGAATTGTCCTTGGGCACAAAATTTCAAACAAGGGAATAGAGGTGGATAAAGCTAAGGTAGAGGTAATTGAAAAATTACCACCACCTGCCAATGTTAAGGCAATCAAAAACTTTCTAGGGCATGCAGGATTCTATAGGAGGTTTATAAAGGATTTTTCAAAAATTGCAAAACCTCTGAGTAATCTGCTAGCTGCTGATACACCATTTGACTTTAACACAGAGTGTTTGTAGGCTTTTGAGACTCTGAAAGCTACACCAGTCACAGTACCAGTCATTTCTGTACCAGACTGGACATTACCATTTGAACTAATGTGTAATGCAAGTGACCATGCCATTGGTGCAGTATTGGGACAGAGGCATGACAAGCTTCTGCATGTCATTTATTATGCTAGCCGTGTTTTAAATGACGCGCAGAAGAATTACACAACCACAGAAAAGGAGTTGCTTGCAGAGGTTTATGCCATTGACAAGTTCAGATCTTATTTAGTAGGATCAAAAGTGATTATGTACACTAACCATGCTGCTCTAAAAGATCTCCTCACAAAGCAGGATTCAAAACCCAGACTCATAAGATGGGTGTTGCTTCTGCAAGAGTTTGATATAGAAATAAGAGACAGAAAAGGGACAGAGAACCAAGTAGCTGATCACCTGTCCTGGATAGAACCAGTAGCAGGAGCGTCCCTCCCTCCTACTGAGATCTCTAAAACCTTTTCGGATGAGCAACTCTTTGCCATTTAGGAAGTACCTTGGTTTGCAGACATTGTAAACTATAAAGCTATGAGATTCATACCCAAAGAGTACATTAAGCAGCAAACAAAAAAATTGATTTCTGATGCAAAGTACTACTTGTGGGATGAACCATATCTCTTTAAGAGATGTGCAGACAGAATAATCCGTAGATGTGTGCCTGGAGAAGAGGCACAGAAGATCCTATTGCATTGCCATGGATCACAATATGGAGGACATTTCAGAGGTGAGCGAACAGCCACAAAGGTTCTCCAATGTGGTTTCTACTGGCCTACTCTCTATAGAGACTCCCGAGAGTTTGTACGTAACTGTGACAGCTGCCAGAGAGCTGGTAATCTGCCTCACGGTTATGCCATGCCTCAGCAAGGGATCTTAGATATTGAGTTGTTTGATGTATGAGGTATTGACTTCATGGGGCCTTTTCCACCATCATATTCAAACACTTATATTCTGGTGGCAGTAGACTATGTATCTAAATGAGTAGAGGCAATAGCAACACCCACTAATGATACTAAGATAGTGATGAAGTTCCTCCAGAAGCACATATTCAGCAGGTTCGGTGTCCCTAGGGTACTGATCAGACTCAATGCTTTCGAAAGTGCTAAAATTTACAAGGAGAAAGCAAAAAGATGGCATGACAGAAAGCTATCATCTAGAGTCTTTGAGTCAGGAGAAAAGGTTCTGCTGTTTAACTCTAAGCTTAGATTGATCCATGGGTAATTGAAATCCCGGTGGAAGGGACTGTATGTGATTACAAGTGTGTCACCATATGGATATGTAGAGCTTCAGGATATTACTCTGACAAAAAGTTCATTGTTAATGGACAGAGAGTCAAGCATTATCTTGAAGGCAATGTTGAGCAAGAATGCTCAAGACTGAGACTAGATTAAAGCTCAGTACTGTCAAGCTATTGACATTAAAGAAGCGCTTATTGGGAGGCAACCCAATCTTATTTATCTATGTTAATTACTTTTTCATTTCATTTTCCATTGTTAGTTTATGTTTTCTTTAGGTTGATGATCATGTGGAGTCACAAAAACAGCTGTAGAATTAAAGCGGAATAAAAAACAGCATCAAAAATAGCACACCCTCGAGGACAGGCTTACTGGAGTTTAAATGCCATTAAGGATAGCAGAATGGGCGTTTAACGCCTATGCAAGCAGCATTCTGGGCATTAAATGCCATAATGGGCAGCATTCTGGACGTTTAACGCCAGAAATGGCAGCATTCTGGGCATTCAGAAAAACGCTAAGTAAAAAAGGATTCCTGGCATTTAACGCCAACCAGGGTATCTGGCTGGGCGTTAAACGCCCAAAGAGGCAGTCAAATGGACGTTAAACGCCAGAATGGATAACATTCTGGGCGTTTAACGCCAGGATGACACAAGGGAGGTAATTTTGTTTCCAATTTAATTTATTTTTTTATTTTTTATTTTCATGTTTTAATTCATAATTTTTTACATTAAACATATTTTAAACGTTCATCTTTCAATTTCTATTTTCAAAAATTAATAATCTTTCCAATTCTTTTTAATTATTTTTTAATTCTTTTCAAATCCTTCTAAAATGTTTTCAAGACTTACATATCTTTTCAAATTCTTCTCAATTCTTTTTAATTTTTCTTGTATACATTAATAAGTTTTCAAAATTAATTGCATCATTCTTCTTCTACTCCCTTCTATCTTATTTTGCTCGAGGACGAGCAAAACTTTTAAGTTTGGGGTGGAAAAGCTAAGCTTTTTGTTTTTCCATAACCATTAATGGCACCTAAGGCCGGAGAAACCTCTATAAAGAGGAAAGGGAAGGCAGTTGCTTCCAACTCCGAGTCATGGGAGATGGATAGATTCATCTCAAAAGTCCATCACAAGAAAGAAGATGGAGCAAATAAGAGAGCCCACCCATGGACCTCAACAAGAGCACTCCGTTATCTTCCATGAAATCAGAGAGGACCAAAAGGCCATGAGAGAGGAGCAACAAAGGCAAGGAAGAGACATAGAGGAGCTCAAGAACTCCATTGGTTCTTCAAGAGGAAGAAGAAGCCACCATCACTAAGGTGGACCCGTTCTTTAATCTCCTTGTTATTTGTTTTTCTATTTTCGGTTTTTATGCTTTATGTTCTGTCTATGTTTTTGTCTTTATTACATGATCATTAGTGTTTAGTGTCTATGTCTTAAAGCTATGAATGTTCCATGAATCTTTCACCTTTCTTAAATGAAAAATGTTTTCTGAAAAAGAAAAAGAAGTACATGAATTTCGAATTCTATCTTGAAAATAGTTTAATTATTTTGATGTGGTGGCAATACTTTTTGTTTTCTGAATGAATGCTTGAACAGTGCATATTTTTGATAGTGAAGTTTATGAATGTTAAAATTGTTAGCTCTTGAAAGAATAATGAAAAAAGAGAAATGTTATTGATAATTTGAAAAATTATAAAATTAATTCTTGATGAAAGAAAAAGCAATGAAAAACAAAGCTTGCGAAAAAAATGGCAAAAAATAAAGAAAAAAAGAAAAAGGAAGCAGAAAAAGCCAGTAACCCTTTAAACTAAAGGCAAGGGTAAAAAGGATCCAAGGCTTTGAGCATTAATGGATAGGAGGGCCCAAAGGAATAAAATCCTGGCCTAAGCAGCTAAATCAAGCTATCCCTAACCATGTGCTTGTGGCGTGAAGGTGTCAAGTGAAAAGCTTGAGACTAAGCGGTTAAAGTCGTGGTCCAAAGCAAAAAGAGTGTGCTTAAGAACTCTGGGCACCTCTAACTGGGGACTCTAGCAAAGCTGAGTCACAATCTGAAAAGGTTTACCCAGTTATGTGCCTGTGGCATTTATGTATCCGGTGGTAATACTGAAAAATAAAATGCTTAGGGCCACGGCCAAGACTCATAAAGTAGCTGTGTTCAAGAATCAACATACTAAACTAGGAGAATCAATAACACTATCTAAATTCTGAGTTCCTATGGATGCCAATCATTCTGAACTTCAGAGGATAAAGTGAGATGCCAAAACTGTTCAGAAGCAAAAAGCTACTAGTCCCGCTCATCTAATTGGAACTAAGCTTCATTGATATTTTGAAATTTATTGTATTTTTCTCTTCTTTTTATCCTATTTTATTTTTAGTTGCTTGGGGACAAGCAACAATTTAAGTTTGGTGTTGTGATGAGCGGATAATTTATACTCTTTTTGGCATTGTTTTTAGGTAGTTTTTAGTATGTTTTAGGTACTTTTTATTATATTTTTATTAGTTTTTATGCAAAAATCACATTTTTGGACTTTACTATGAGTTTGTGTGTTTTTCTATAATTTCAGGTATTTTCTGGCTGAAATTGAGGGACCTGAGCAAAAATCTGATTCAGAGGCTGAGAAAGGACTGCAGATGCTGTTGGATTCTGACCCTCCTGCACTCGAAGTAGATTTTCTGGAGCTACTGAAGCCCAATTGGCACGTTCTCAATTTCGTTGGAAAGTAGACATCTCAATTTCCAGCAATATATAATAGTTCATACTTTGCCCGAGATTTGATGGCCCAAACTGGTATTAAACGCCAGCCAGAGACCCTTTTCTGGCGTAAAACGCCAGAACTAGCACACTTCTTGGCGTTAAACGCCCATTTTGGCACCCAGGGTGGCATTTAACTCGAATTTGATGCATATGCAAGTGGAAGCTTGAAAGCTCAGCCCAAACACTCACCAAGTGGGTCCCAGAAGTGGAATTCTGCACTATCTACACCTAGTTACTCATTTTCTGTAAACCTAAGTTACTAGTTTAGTATAAAAACTACTTTTAGAGATTCATTTAGCATCTTATGACATTTTATATTTCATATTGTGTCTTCTACAGCATGAGTCTCTAAACCCCATAGGTGGGGGTGAGAAGCTCTGCTGTGTCTCAATGGATTAATGAAAATTACTATTGTTTTCTATTCAATCACGCTTGATTCTGTTCTAAGATACTCACTCGTGCTTCAATATAGAGAATATGATGATCCGTGACAGTCATCATTATTCTCAAATCTATGAATGCGTGCTTGACAACCACTCTCGTTCTCTCTGAGCTCAACGTAGACATTGGGCGACAGCTTGAGTGCGTATCTTTTGGGTCTCTGATCCACGGACCGAGTCCGTGAGATTAGAACCTTCGTGGTAGAGGCTAGAACCAATTGGCAGCATTCTTGAGATCCGAAAAGTCTAAACCTTGTCTGTGGTATTCTGAGTAGGATCTGGAAAGGGATGACTGTGATGAGCTTCAAACTCACAAATGTTGGGTGCAGTGACAGTGTGCAAAAGGATAGAGAGATCTTATTCCGACACAAGTGAGAACCGACAGATGATTAGCCATGCGATAGCTGTACGTGGTATTTTTCATCCGAGATGAGAGATCCGACAGTTGATTAGCCAGACAGAAACTGTGCCTGGTATTTTTCATCCGATAGCACGGATGGTAGCCATTGACAACGGTGATCCACCAACATACAACTTGCCATTGAAGGAAGCCATGCGTGTTTGGAGAAGAAGACAGTAGAAAAGCAGAGATTCAGATGACAGAGCATCTCCGGAACCTCAACCTGTTCCTAATTAATGAATCACAAGTAACACTCAATTCATGTTATTTACTTTTCATAATCAAAAATCATTTTGATCACTAATCTCCTGACTCAGATTTACAAGACAACCATAGCTTGCTTTAAGCCGACAATCTCCGTGGGATCGACCCTTACTCACGTAAGGTATTACTTGGACGACCCAGTGTACTTGCTGGTTAGTTGTGCAAAGCTGCAAAAGTGTGATTGAAATTCCGTGTACCATGCGCGCACATGACGTGTACGCGTGGGTCGCCTAGCACGCATTCCCTCAGTACTTGACACCCGAGACTTGCGCGACCATTGCGCAAGCATTGCGCGAAATGCGCAGTTATTCCATGGTCGCGCATGCTATGACGCGTACGCGTCCCTTGCTTGGTTCTCTACCCACGCGTATGCGTGGGTGGCGCTTGCGCGTCCCTCTTCTTTCCTTCATTCCACGTGTCCGCGTGGCATGCGCGCACGCGCGTCAATCTTGCGACGCAGATAGTGAACTAGCGCGCCCTGTTTCAAACTTCCCTTCCTTCATTTTTTCTTCTTCTTCTTCTTTCTTCTCTCCCATCCCTCTTCACCATTTCTCTCGCCCACCATCACCGGTGACTTCACCCACCGGTGACCACCACTTCCGGTGGTCCCATTTTCTCTCTCCTCTTCTCTCTCTCTTTCCTCTTCTCCTTTCTCTTACTTGCACCTCATATTCTCTACTCCTCCCAAGGTGATATTCTTTTCCATTCTCTTTTTTTTACTTTATGCCTTTCTTTCTTCATTGAATGTCTTTACTTTCTCTTAATTCTCTTAGTTGCCCTTTGTTAAATTCTCTCTTGTTTATTTGCTTTTTCCTTTCTCTTTACCATTTTCTATGGATGTTGAATTTTGCTGTTACCTCTTGTTTTAATGGTTGATTTGTCATCTTTTGAATCCCTTGTGATTATGTGATGTTGTTTTAATGTTGGGTATATCATTTTGGAGTATTGCACATTTGCATTTACTCAATGTGCCTATGGTTTGAATATTGCATGCCAAGTGTTTGTTGAATTGTACATATCACATTCTTAGTCAATTTTGACACTATGCTTTCAAATTGGTGCTCTTCTATCAATACACTCGCCTTCTCATTGCATATTGTACTCTTTGCACTTCATTTTACCACTCATAGGTGCATACCCTGACTTGCTTCCTTAGATCATATTGCAAGAATTGCATTTCACTCATCTCCAACTCCACTTTATTCCTTTTATGTGCCTTAATGTCTTGGAGCTAGATTGGGTATTTGAATTCTTCGCGCTTTTATCTTTCTTGCATATGTCATTTGGGGTTGTTAGCGATGCATGAGTCTATTCTTCTCATGTCTTATTTGCATGCCTTTTTCACTCTTGCATCCCATGCTAGTGCATTGCTCCGTTCCAATGGCGATCTTGCTTGCATGTTACAGCTGTCATGTTTGCATGATACCTTTTTTTTGTGGCAATTTTTCTCACTAGCATGTTATAATTTGAATGTGGTCTCTTTGAGTTTAGTGTCTTCTTTTTCCTCACCTTTTTCAAATGGCCATCAAAAAGGACAAGGAAAAAGCACAGAAGAAGTCGCCTTCCAAAAGGGCACCTCAAAAAGCCACCGCCAAAGCACAACATACGCTCAAGGCCAAGCCTCTCTGATAAACCCCATTTTTAGGGTTTATCCTGTGCTTAATCTAGTGAATTTTATCCATTATTCTCACACTTATTCATACAATTTGCATGTTTTATGTTTTCCTTCTTGATTTTGTGCTATGATTGAAAACATGCTTCTTTGACCTTATATTTGCTATGTTTAATCCTCTCTTATTACCATTCGATGCCTTGATATGTGTGTTAAGTGTTTTCAAGGTTTATAGGGCAGGAATGACTTAGAGGATGGAAAGGAAGCATGCAAAAGTGGAAGGAATACAAGAAACTGAAGGAATTGCTAAGCTGTCCAACCTGACCTCTTTGTACTCAATCAATCATAACTTGAGCTACAGAAGTCCAAATGAGGCGGCTCTAGTTGCGTTAGAAAGCTAACATCTGGGGCTTTGAAATGATATATAATTCGCTATAGTGGCCGTACAGCAAAATGACGCATATGCGTCGTTCTGCAGAAAAATCAGCGACCTATAGGGATCAAAATTTGCCCCCAGCGATTTCGGGGCTGTTTCCGACCCAGTTTTTGGCCTAGAAAACACAGATTAGAGGCTATTGATAAACCCCGATTTTGTGGTTTATCATGTGCTTAATTTGGGAGATTTTATCACCTTTTCTCACATTTATTCAATGAAATAGCATGGTTTTGCAATTCCCCCTTGATTTGTGCTTAAATGTGAAAACATGCTTTTTAGGCCATAAAATAGCTAAATTCAATTCAATACTTTTTACGCGTGCATGCTAATGCTACTCGTGGCCCACTAAAGTGAAATCGCCCCCAGCAATTTCTGAAGCACTTTGGGCACAACCCAACTCATTTCTAATGCTATTTCATGCAGAATTCAAGCTTGGGCAAAGGGGGAGCAATTGTTTGGTAGCTTAGCATCATGTACTTTAGTTTCTAGAGAGAGAAGCTCCCTCTTCTCTCTAGAATTAGGATTAGAATTTATAAAATCTAGGTTTAATTCATGCTTTGATTTACCTTTCCTTTACAATTTCTTGTTCCTCTACTCTTTCTCTCTCTAATATTTTATTTCATTCTTGTAATTGCCTGCTTTGTTGTTGATGCACTCTTTCTTCTTCTATTTTATTTTAATGGAATTTATGATTCATCTTCTTTTATTATTAATTTGCTTTATTGTTGTTTAATTCCTTGCAATTGAGAAGTGTAGATTTACTTTCCTTGTAATTTACTATGTTTTCCTATTATGCCTTCCAAGTGTTTGATAAAATGCTTAGTTGGATTTTAGTGTATATTTTAGTGTTCTTGGCTTTGGTAGAGTAATTAGTGACACTTGAGTTATGTAATTCCTGTGTTGATTGATAATTAGACATTGCTAATTGATTTGGATACCACTAAAGCTAGTCTTTCCCTTGGGATTTGGCTAGGACTTGTGGAATCAAATTAATTCATCCACTTGACTTTCCTCCATGGTTAGAGGTTAACTAAGTGGTAGCAATGGATAATTGTGGTCACAATTGAGAAGGATAACTAGGATAGGACTTCTAATTCTCATTCCTTGTCAAGAGCTTTCTAGTTGTTAGTTTATTTTCATTTCCATTTACCTTCCATGCCTCTTATCAAAAACCCCAAAACATACCTCATAACCAATAACAATACACTTTATTGCAATTCCTAGGGAGAACGACCCGAGGTTCCAATACTTCGGTTTATAAATTTAGGGGTTTGTACTAGTGACAAACACAATTTTTGTATGAAAGGACTATTGTTGGTTTAGAACCTATACTTTACAATGAGAATTCATTAGTGGAATTCTAGACCACACAAAAGTTCATTCATCAAAATGGCGCCGTTGCCGGGGAGTTGCAATGGTGTTATGTTATTGGTTATTGTATATATGTGAATATTGTAAATAGGTTTACCTTTTGCTTCTTTGTTAGTTTTTGCTAGTTTTAGGATTTAATTTTCTTGCTTCTTGTTAGATTTTGTTTTCATTTTCTCTTGCTATCATGAATTCTCACTTTGGCTATGAGTTTGGTTCTCACTATGTTGTAGGAAATGAGGACTATAATGAGAATGTGTATCAATGATGGGATAACCAAAGGTGGGAGGAGCCATATGCATATGATCAATCCTCTTAGCAACAACTCCACCAATGCACTATGAAGAAGAGCCATTCTATGATGCATACCAATCCAATGGTTATGGTGAATTCCCTTGGGACTTCCAAGAACCACCACCATACACCTATGAGCCATATCCTCAACATAGCCATCAACCATACTCACAAGCCATCTTTCACCAACCATCTTCATATGACCCTAATCCATATCCATCCTACCAACAACCATATGAGCCATATGAACCACACATAGAGCCACCATTCCAACACCAATACTCCCAAGAACCACAAAGTCCACACACACCACCTCAAGAATTTTACCAATATGAACTACCTTCCAACTATAATTAAGGGATCTTGAATCTCATATCTTAAGGCAACACGAAGAGGATGAAAAGAAATTTGAGGAGTTAAGAGCAAAAATGGCTATCATGGTAGAAGCCATTGGCAACATAGTCTCATCCCTCCTAAGCCTATGCGATCAAGGCACTTCCATTGTGGAATGTGGAGAAGCAACCAAGGAGCTTAGTGAGGGAGTGAACTTGAAGCTCCAAGGTGAAGAAGAGGAGTTAAAGAAAGAAATGCAACGAGAGGAGGAGGTAGAGATTATTGAACAAGAGGAAGAAGTGGTTGAGGACTTAGGAGCTGTGAAACCACCATGGGAGTCTAGGATTGAAGAAAGCCCCTCCAGGATGATTGAATTTGATGCTAAGGAGGAATGTGCACAACCTCCAAGGCATATCTCTTATGAAGAAGTGAATGGGATAGAGCAAGAATTGAGTCCCCTTGGTGATGAAGATCAAGCATCAAGTCTTAGTGGTGAATAATCCTTTGAGCATGAAGAACCTTCTCCCGATGAAAGAGAAAGCAATGTGGAGGTAAATGTCTCTCACCCTCACAATTATGACTTGAGTAAGGGAAAAGGCTTAGATAAAATTGTTGAACAAAGGATTACATTTGAGAAAACTTGTGAAGAGGTGGAAGTCCTTAGAAAAAGGAGGATGGGAATTGAATACGCCTTGTCAAGACCCTTGGAATCACCTTTGCCTAGGTTGCCATCTACACCTTCATTTGAGTGGGTGAAACTCATTTCTATTATCTTTATTATCCCACTTGAATATGGTTTGCTTGAAACGGATGGCCAACTTAGGATGCTTTGTGGGATGAAGCGTAAAAGAAAGATATTTCATGGTTGGCGTTGCAAATCAAGGCTCATTATGGTTGATGCATCAAACATGAGATATAAAGGTTGGAATAGTGCTCACCTAGAGGGGTCTAGGAGGATTGTCGGCCACTTTATTGAGAATTCACCTTACTCACCACCCGATTGGAATAATAATGATGATCAACTTGAAGACGGGTGTGAAAATAAAGTGTGGGATCCCAGATCACAAGACGAGGATCAACTTTGGGAGCCCGTGGGTTTTGAAGAACTCCATCAAAGCTTGGGGTTATTAACTTTGAATGATGAAGCACAATGGAAGTCCAAGCATTGGTGGGTGTTCAAGGATGGATTCAAACACAAGCCACCTTGATGAGGAGCTCCCCATAAGTCCAACTTAAGGACAATAAACAAAAGTGCTAGGTGGGAGACACCCCACCATGGTAACATCTTTTCATTTTCCCTTTTGTACATATTGGTAAAATAGGTTTAATCTCATGTTTTGATTGATTTGCTAAGTTTGTTTGGTAATCTAGTAGGTCAAATAAGGTTTTATGATGTTTTGGTAGTTGTTTGGAGGTTTGGAATGCTTAGTTTGGTGCAAAAACATAGAAAAATTTTGAAAAACAGAGCACCACCCATGCGCGCGCGCACTCCACGCCTACGCGTGAATCAAGAAATTTCGGCCATCCACGCGGACGCGCCATGTACGCGTACACGTGGATTGAATTTTCCCACTTCCCATACATTCACCCGAGAGTTGTGCCTGAAGTGTGCCAACTTTGTGCCCAAAGGCACGTGCACACGTACCTTGTGCGTACGCGTCGACTCTCTGCTTTGCCATGCACGCGTACGCGTCGCTTCCATTTCATCAATCCACGCTTACGCGCACATGACGCGGATGCGTGGATTGACCTGTTTCACTCACCTTCATCTCTTCTCCTCTTTCCATTTCTTTCCTTCTTCTATTCTCTTTCCACCCTTCAATCATCATCTAACACTACCAAGCATCATGTAACACCATTTCTTTTAGTTAGTTAGTTAGTTAGTTTAATTTTTGTTTTCCATTATAAGTGTTGGATTACTAATCTTGTTTACCATTTACTGCTGCTTATTACTAATGGGATGTTAGTATAACATCATTGTCGTTATTGTCATTGTTGGATTTCTTTGTTGAGGTTGCAATTTATTAATTGTTTTGGAATTTTTCATGTTTAACACTTTTGAATACCAAGTACTTGTTACATTGCCTTCATGCATCTTACCTCTTTCAATTGCATGCTTTGGCCACCATGCATTCATCATCTATTGTTAGGCAATTGGACATTATCAATGAATTTTTTTTAGGATGCTTGTTCTAATTGATCATCACCTATTTCATGCATTGAGATTTTTGAAATTGTGAAATTGGATCGAAAGCTTACCTAGCAACATATTTTTGAGCTTTCTAAGCTTTGTGGACCATGCTTGCTATGTGATTGATTTTTGACTTCTATATCCTTTTTCCTAAGTTTCATAGCATCCATGTGTTACACCTCTATGTCACTTAGGTGTTGCAACAACTTCAATAAGTGTCATTGTTTGATGTGTGAGCTCTCTATACGATTTTGTTCATCAAATTTACTTACACATCAATCAATGTTCATGCAGTATCCAATTTCACAATCGCTTGATTTTTGCTTGAATGCTTTTATGCCTCTTCACTACTTGTGTGGTTGACTTAACCTACAAGTCTTTTAAAGTATCTCAAGCACACTAGAATGAGTGAAGTGCATGTTCTCTTTTGTATAATTGTGATATGATTTTTAAATACTAGGGTGTGAGTTCTAAACCGCATGCAAGTTAGGACCCACACACTTATTTTTCATGAATGTCACACTAATTCACTCACTCATTTCTAGTGATTTACCACATTCCAACAATCCATACTTTCTTGCTTGTGTATTTACTTGTCTTATTATCTCATGTTTTCTATGTTCAGGATGAGTCATCATAAGCAAAAACAGAAGCGGGAGAAGAACACGCAGCATCGGTTGACCTACCAACTGAAGGTAGTAACTAGGAAAGTCGACGTACCCCCTTGTTCATCTTTGGATGCACCGAGGATGGTGCAAACTTTTAAGTGTGGGGAGGTCGTCCGACCATTTGGCATTTTTGGGTAACAAGTTTCTAATCCCAACACTTTTGCATTTCATTTTAGGATTCTTAGTTACATTTTCTTATTTTGCATATGTATATAATAAGCTTAGTCAAAATCATGATATTTTCCAAGGATTTTATCTATAGGGCACCCAATTGAAAAAAAAAAATTTTTTTAGAACTTGCTTGAATTATACACTTGTGAATCATGTTTTGAGCTAAGAACACAAGCATGTGAGATTTGAGCCTAATTGTGTGGTTACATCATACATAACCACTTACTTTCATTCTTGTGTGGATTATTCTCTTCTTATGATTGTAATCTTTGATTTGTTTGATTCTTTATGTCCATTACTTTGTGTATACATGCATTTATATTATTGAGGCCATTGTTCAAATAGCTCACTTACCCAAATAAGCCTACCTTTTATCTTCCATTGATAACCAATTTGAGCCTATGCTTAACCCATTTGTTTTTAATTGTATCACATTACAAGCCTAAGTGAAAAACAATAAATATCCCTTAATTTAGATCTTTGATTAGCTTAGGCTAGTGAAAGTGTTTATCATTTGATTTTGGGAGAGTTGGGAATATTGGGTAGAGATAAAAGTGTATTTTTGTATTTGTGTTGAGAATCTTGGGAATTGGGTACATACTCATGTATTAATCATGTGTAAACCATATACATTGATGTTCTTGTATATATATATTTTAGTTTGAAAAGAAAAAAAATTTAATGAAAAAAATAAAAATAATAAAAAAAGAAATTAAATGAAAATAAATAATAGAAATAGAAAAAGAAAGACAAAAGAATTGCAATAAAAAGGGGACAAAATGTCCCAAAGCAAAGTTCAATAAAAGTCAATGCATATGGGTGGTGATCAAAAAGAGAATGCATGAGTGTGTGAAAAAGTGAAGAATGGGTAGTTAGGTTTGTTTAGAATTGTATAGGTTATCATAGGTTAGGTGGGAAGTTTAAGTTAATCAAAGATTCAAATCTCAAGCCCACTTGACCATATGCATCCTACCTTGACCCTAACCCCCCATTACAACCTATGGGAAAGTCCTCATGATATTTGTATGCATGCATAAAATAATTGTTGATTGTTAGATGAAAAATAAATCTTGGAAAATATGATCAGGGGAGAATTGAATGAATCAACCCCATACACTTGAGCGACTAGAGCGGATACACATCCGGTGAGGATTCGATTGCTCAATTACATGTTTTCACCCATGATCATCTTTTTTTTCTTGCAAGTTTGTAAAATCTTTTTAATAATTCAATTCAATTGTGGGTTGAGTGATTGCTATCGCCTTAGCCCTTGTGTTTGTATATGAATTCTTGGAAATTGATTTATTTTGACTAAGTGGATGCATTCATATAGATAGATTGCATATAGATAGATTGCATGTAGTTAGTTTGCATTGAATAAATGTTGATGTCCCTTTGCTTCTTTCTTGATTTTAGCATGAGGACATGCTTAGTTTAAGTGTGGGGAGATTGATGTGCATAAACTTGATATGCTACGATTTAGGAAATTGCACGATCGGCAAAATTCCTTCCGGCAAGTGCACCGGTTATCGTCAAGTAAAAACTCACAATAGAGTGAGGTCGAATCCCACAAGGATTGGTTGAGTGAGCAATTCGGATTAGAAGTATGTTCCAGTTGAGCGGAATCAAGATTTAGATGAGAATTGCGGAATGTAAAATTGCATGAATTAAAGAGCGAGAAGCTAAATTGCTGAAATTAAAAGGGATGGGGGTGATTGCATGAATTTAATTGCAGAATGTAAAGAGAAATTGGTAAATCAGGAATGGGGAGTTCATTGGGTGTTAGGAGATATTGAGATCTCCGAATCAAAACAACTTTTATCCCTTCCTCAACCAATGCATTCATTGAATTTTGCTTGGCAATCTTATATGATTGGATCCCAATCCCTTGGCTCACCAATTCTCTCTAAAACAAACAAATTCCCAATCCCTTGGTTTAAATGTTCATAAGAAGAGATGATGCTCGATCACTGATTATACCACACAGTTTCATGAACCACAATTTGGTAGGATTACATGTCACAATATCCATCCAAACCCCAATCCAATTCACTGTGAGAAAGCTTCTCTAGCATGAATCCTCCATTCCTTTCCCAAGGTTCCGAAGGATTCCAATTATGGGTAGTTTCTTTCCCAAGACAACTACCCAATGGAATTAGATCGAGAAGCTTTCTAACAAAATTCAAGAGAAAAGATTGAAGAAGAAGATAAAACTATTATTGATTCATTGAATTACAATAGAGCTCCCTAACCCAATGAAAGGGGTTTAGTGAGTCATCGCTCTGAATTCAATTACAAAACTAAAAGAAAATGATCCCAAGTTCTCCGTGTCCCCCCCCAAAAAGTCCCAACTAACTTAAATTCTATCCTATTTATACACTTTCTAAATTGAGCTTCTGTTGTGTTTCTTGGGCTTTGAGGCCTTTCCCTGATTTCCTTTTGTTTTGGGTTTATGGTCCATAATCCTGACGAGGCTGTGATCCAATTCTGTAACATTCATTGAGCAAACTTAGTGATAAACAAGTAATGACACAAGACTCAACAAATTGAAGCTCCAGACTCATCAATTCTTCAGGCCCAATCCCATAAACCATGATATTCAATTGGGTTTCATACCATAATACGTTTAAGTTAATGTTTGTGCTCAAATGCTAACTTAAACTTCAATATATTTGGCCCAGAAATCCTTTCAAAAAGTGGCGTTTAAGTTGAAGTTTAAGTTTTAGTTTAAGGTTAAACTGAAACTTAAACGTGGAAATGGAAGAAAGCAACCCAGGAGTGTGAAATGTCGAACACGTTTAAGCTTCAGTTTAAGGTTAAACTGAAGCTTAAACGTGGAAATGAGAAAGCAACCCTAGAGGAGAGAAATAGTCCAACACGTTTAAGCTCCAGTTTAACCTTAAACTGGAGCTTAAACGTGGAAATGCTCCTGGTGCCTTTCTTACTTCTGGCGTTTAACCTCCAGTTTAAGGTTAAACTGGAGGTCACATGGAAATGCTTCCTGGTGAGAAATTGTGTCGAACACGTTTAAGCTCCAGTTTAAGGTTAAACTGGAGCTTAAACGTGGAAATGCTCCCTTGGTGAAATTCTCATTCTGGCGTTTAACTTCCAGTTTAAGGTTAAACTGGAGGTTAAACGCCAGTTCCAGCATTTCTTAGCCTTCATGATTCTGGCGTTTAAGCTCCAGTTTAGGCTTAAACTGGAACTTAAACTCCACATGTGATATTCAAGCTTCCTTTATTGATTTTGTTGCTTCCTTGCCTAGCCTCTTCTTCCCTGAAATCATCCAAACAATTGCATCAAAGTCTTGCAAAATTTCATGAGAAATCTTCCATTCATAGCATTTAAGTAATATAACTAAAAACTCATGGAATTTGCATCAAAATCATACTGTTTGGATGGTTCATTGCTTTGTTATTCATTTAACCATTCTTGGTTACTTTAAGCTCAAGAAAATGCATAAAACAACTAAAACTAACAGAAAAATGCTAGTGAAACTAGCCTAAGATGCCTTGGCATCACAACACCAAACTTAATATTTGCTTGTCCCTAAGCAAGTCCTGAGTTATTTGAGAAGAAAGTATGAAACAGAAAGCAATTACATTGGCTATATTAGCAAGCATTTGAAGTTTATCAAAAGGGTTTTATGCAGAAAGTTGCAGCATCACTTTTTCATTCTTATCAGGTAAGATTATCACTTTTTCATTGCATCCATCAAACACTGCTATGGCCTCTTGTTATTCTTATGTCCTTGGCACTTTTCTCTTCTTTGTTTTTCTTTTCTTTTTCTTAGAGCTCCTTTGCTCCTTGTTTGCTTAGTGTCATGTGTTGCACAAGCCTTTGGCATTTTCTTTTTCTTATCAGTGCACTACACATATCCACTCCAGGCATTTTAGTTCACATTTCTTCTTGAGACATTGGTGCCCAGCACCTCTTTGTGTGACTAAATGTTTTGTATTTAGGTTGCTCTTGATAATGGACTTTTGGTTGATAATCCCGGGTTAGTTAACCCAAGTTACCAAGTGTTGAAACACTCCTCAGAACCTATTCATCCAAGCATATCCTTAATACATAAACACCACAGGCATTTGTCTCAGAAGTTCAAACCATTGGTGCCTAGCTTATTTTCTCAATTTTTTTGCTTTTTGGTTGCCCTTTTTCAGTGGCTTTTTCTTCTTCTTTTTCTTTCTTTTTCATGGCCAAAGACATTTATTCATTAAGATCCATAGACAGTTTTCAATTTCTACACAAAAAATGATAATTCTACACTCTATTTCCAGTGATCTGACTAAACAATCAAGCATGCATACCACCACTTAATTCTACTTGATTTGTCACTAATTGAGCCAAGTTACTTTTGTTCAAACTTTTCTTTTATTTTTGGAAACAGAACAAGCATGGCAAGCATTTGTTTAAGAAGGTGAAGTTATATCCAAACATCTAGGCATTCACTTTATTCAAAGCAGTAAACAGACACTCATACTAAAAACTTCACATTCCAGAAAGATTCAACAATTACAGTTTAAACCAGAACAAGCATGCTTTTGTTTGCCTTTTAAAGAATGGTCAAGGAACACCACCACCTTGTGAAATTTCTTGTTTTCTCTTTGTTGCCAGGAAACAATTTGATTTTTCCTTCTTCTCCTAGTTGTTGCTTCATGTTCTTTCTAAGATCCTTGTTTCCTTTCCTGTAAAGAGTGATGAAGTTGCTTGCTTCTCAAGCACTTGAGTGGTTAGCTCAACTATGTATGGGCAAGTGTCTGAGTCTTAAGTTGGTGTGTGAACACCAAACTTAGTCTCCTACTTACTCCTCTGCTCTTTGAGTCCTTGAATTCTCCTTGGAATGAAGTTGCTGCTAAGGATTTTAAGCATTCCTGTGATTGCTTAGAATGGTTGTTCCTTTCATATAATTCAAAGGTTGTTGTGTTCAGTTGATCTGTGTGGTGGAACACCAAACTTAGAGTCACACATTCCCCTTTGAATTATTGATCCACGAATTCATTGTTTGGTGTGAAACACCAAACTTAATTCTTTGCAATGCACAGAAACTACTTCACCTTTTTATTGAAACAAATAAAAGAAACAGCAAGGGAGTATTACCTCAGGTTGGGTTGCCTCCCAACAAGCGCTTCTTTAACGTCATTAGCTTGACGGTTGCCCCTTGTTAGGGTGGATTGTAGTGCTTGATGTCCTCTCCTCTCACTATGAAAACGTCCCCATTTGATTCCTTCATGATTTCCAAATGTTCCATAGAAAGAACTTTCCTGATTGTGAACACTTGAGGGAGCTGGGAAGGAATGGTTTTGAGGCCAGGTGGGATTGGCAGATAATGACTTGATATCACTTTATCTCCCGGAGAGAAACCTTCAGTGGGAATTTTCTTGTTTCTCCACCCTCTTGGCAATTTCTTTACAATTCTTCCCTTTCTCTTGAGGATTTCTTCATTGACCCTTATGCCAGGAGGATCCTTCTGATCTGTTTCTATTGATTCTTGTGGCTTTAACTCGTGCAATTCTTGTTTGCCTTCCAAGGACTGTTTCAGAGTTTCAGCTGCTGGATTGCTTTCCTCCAAACACAGATGGCTACTATCATCCTTAGGCTTTTCAGATTCTGGTTCAGGCTCAGATGCAGGTTTGAAAACATTGAAAATGAGCTGTTCATCATGTATTCTCAAAATTAGCTCTCCTTGTTCTACGTCTATGAGCGCTCTAGCAGTGGCTAGAAATGGCCTTCCCAGAATGATAGGGTGTAGGTAGCTTTCCTCCATGTCCAAAATAACAAAGTCTGTGGGGAAGAAATAATTTCCCACTTTCACCAGCACATTCTCAACTACCCCTTCAGCTTGCTTCTGAGTTTTGTCAGCCAGTTGTATGATTACATCAGTGGATCTCACCTCATTCAGTTGTAGCCTCTTCATAAGAGTCAGAGGCATCACATTTATGCTAGCTCCTAGATCACAGAATCCTCTATAAATTTTTGTTTCCCCTATGATGCAGGGGATATGAAAACTTCCTGGGTCTGTTTTCCTAGAGACTATGTCCTTCTTGATGAGGGCACTGCATTCTTTGTTCATTATTACAGTTTGTCCTCCCTTCAAAACTCTTTTCTTGCTCAGTAATTCCTTTAAATACTTGATATGTGTAGGCATCTGCTGGAGAATCTCAAGAAAGGGAATATTGATATGGAGAGACTTAAATGTCTCTAAAAACCTTGAATAGGTTTTCCCTTTTTCACCTCCTCCTAACCTCTGAGGAAATGGTGCTTTTGGTTGGTATGTTTCCTGTATGCCTTTTTGCAGTTCCTTGGCTTGCTCAGTTTCACTTTCCTGCTTAGCTTCTTCCACACCTTCCTTCAAGATTTCTGGCTCCTATTCTGAGGGTCTGATTCCTTCTTCTTCTGAGACTTCCTTCAGTATGGTGATGGCCTTGCATTCTTCCCATCTCACTCCCTTTTGTTCCCCTTTAGGATTCTTTTCTGTGTCACTAGGGAACACTGCAGTTGACTTGGGGGCCTGTTGAGATAGCTCTCCTACTTGAGACTCCATCCTCTTGAGTTTTTCACCATGGTCCTTAAGGTAGATCTCACATCATCCCTAAAGCTTTTCAACTCACTTATGTCCTGACCCATGTTTGCCAGCATTCCTTCTATCCTGTTTAATTGATCTTGAAATTATTGGTTCGGATTAGGTTGGGTAGGTTGATTATTTTGGCCATGATATGATGGTTGTGAGTAAGTGTTTTGTGTGGCTTGGTATGATCTTTGGTTGGAGTTTTGGTATGTGGACTTGTTATGTTGGTTATGCTGGTTTCCCCACCCAAAGTTTGGGTGGTTTTTCCATCCTGGGTTGTAAGTGTTGGAATGTGGATCATATGGTTGCCTTTGTTGATTTCCTACATAACTGGCCTCTTCCCAATCACCTCCTTCAGTGCTTACTTCCTCTTGATCTTGTGTGTGTATTGCAGCCACTTGCTTTGTTTCTAATTTCCTGGTGAGCTCTGCTAGTTGCTTGGCAAACACCTTGTTTTGGGCTAAAATTGTATCAACATGGTTCAGCTCCATGACTCCCTTAGTGTTGTGTCTCTCTGAAGCATAGTAGTACTCATTCTCAGCCACTGTCTCAATCACTTCAATGGCTTCTTCCACAGTCTTTTTCCTGTTCAATGAACCTCCTGATGAATGGTCTACAGCCTTCCTTGATTCATAAGAAAGTCCATCATAGAAAATATGCAATTGCACCCAGTCATGGAACATGTCTGGTGGGCATTTCCTTGTCAAATCCTTGAATCTCTCCCATGCCTTGTAGAGAGTTTCACCATCTTGTTGTCTAAAGATCTGAACCTCAGATCGAAGCCTATTGACCTTTTGTGGGGGGTAGAAACGTGCCAAAAACTTGCTTTCCACCTCATCCCAGGTTGTTAGGCTCCCCCTTGGGAATGATTCCAGCCACTTAGCTGCCTTGTCCCTAAGTGAAAATGGGAACAAGAGCAGTTTATAGGTATCTTCCTGGACTCCATTGGACTTCACAGTGTCGCAAATTCTCAGGAATTTTGTGAGATGTTGGTTTGGATCTTCATTAGCACTCCCACCAAATGAACAATGATCCTCCACAAGTGATATTAGCTGTGGTTTGAGTTCAAAATTGTTGGCCTGAATGGGTGGTTTCTGAATGCTGCTACCACAATTCCCAGAGGTTGGGTTTATGTATGAACCAAGAACCCTCCTCTCAGGAATGGCATTGTTTCCATCAGCCCTCTCATGGTTGTGAACTTCTCTATCCATGTTGAGATCTAAAGCTTCCTCAAAATTGTCCTCAGATTCTCCTTCAGATTCCTCTTCTCTCAGTACTCTCTTCCCTCTTGCTTCCCTTCTAAGTCTATGAAGGGTCCTCTCTGGTTCGGTATATGGAGGAGTTGATGTCTCTCCTCTCCTACCTGTCATACAAAAACACAGCACAGGCACCAAACAAGTGAAATACTCTTGGTTAATGGAAGAGTATGGTTAGAGCAGTTGAGGAATTAATTCAAATAGTTAGTGAGTCAGTGAGTTAGTTGCTTGAATTTAAAGGCATAAAGAAAGAAAACAAGTAACAGAGTGCAGAAGTTAAAATTCAACAAGTAACTTGAACTAAATTATCAAAACAAAAAAAATGCTCAATCTAGTTAACTTCCAATTAGAGAATTGTCAATCGAAAACCAATCCCCGGCAACGGCGCCATAAACTTGATGTGCATAAACTTGATATGCTACGATTTAGGAAATTGCACGATCGGCAAAATTCCTTCCGGCAAGTGCACCGGTTATCGTCAAGTAAAAACTCACAATAGAGTGAGGTCGAATCCCACAAGGATTGGTTGAGTGAGCAATTCGGATTAGAAGTATGTTCCAGTTGAGCGGAATCAAGATTTAGATGAGAATTGCGGAATGTAAAATTGCATGAATTAAAGAGCGAGAAGCTAAATTGCTGAAATTAAAAGGGATGGGGGTGATTGCATGAATTTAATTACAGAATGTAAAGAGAAATTGGTAAATCAGGAATGGGGAGTTCATTGGGTGTTAGGAGATATTGAGATCTCCGAATCAAAACAACTTTTATCCCTTCCTCAACCAATGCATTCATTGAATTTTGCTTGGCAATCTTATATGATTGGATCCCAATCCCTTGGCTCACCAATTCTCTCTAAAACAAACAAATTCCCAATCCCTTGGTTTAAATGTTCATAAGAAGAGATGATGCTCGATCACTGATTATACCACACAGTTTCATGAACCACAATTTGGTAGGATTACATGTCACAATATCCATCCAAACCCCAATCCAATTCACTGTGAGAAAGCTTCTCTAGCATGAATCCTCCATTCCTTTCCCAAGGTTCCGAAGGATTCCAATTATGGGTAGTTTCTTTCCCAAGACAACTACCCAATGGAATTAGATCGAGAAGCTTTCTAACAAAATTCAAGAGAAAAGATTGAAGAAGAAGATAAAACTATTATTGATTCATTGAATTACAATAGAGCTCCCTAACCCAATGAAAGGGGTTTAGTGAGTCATCGCTCTGAATTCAATTACAAAACTAAAAGAAAATGATCCCAAGTTCTCCGTGTCCCCCCCCAAAAAGTCCCAACTAACTTAAATTCTATCCTATTTATACACTTTCTAAATTGAGCTTCTGTTGTGTTTCTTGGGCTTTGAGGCCTTTCCCTGATTTCCTTTTGCTTTGGGTTTATGGTCCATAATCCTGATGAGGCTGTGATCCAATTCTGTAACATTCATTGAGCAAACTTAGTGATAAACAAGTAATGACACAAGACTCAACAAATTGAAGCTCCAAACTCATCAATTCTTCAGGCCCAATCCCATAAACCATGATATTCAATTGGGTTTCATACCATAATACGTTTAAGTTAATGTTTGTGCTCAAATGCTAACTTAAACTTCAATATATTTGGCCCAGAAATCCTTTCAAAAAGTGGCGTTTAAGTTGAAGTTTAAGTTTTAGTTTAAGGTTAAACTGAAACTTAAACGTGGAAATGGAAGAAAGCAACCCAGGAGTGTGAAATGTCGAACACGTTTAAGCTTCAGTTTAAGGTTAAACTGAAGCTTAAACGTGGAAATGAGAAAGCAACCCTGGAGGAGAGAAATAGTCGAACACGTTTAAGCTCCAGTTTAACCTTAAACTGGAGCTTAAACGTGGAAATGCTCCCTTGGTGAAATTCTCATTCTGGCGTTTAACTTCCAGTTTAAGGTTAAACTGGAGGTTAAACGCCAGTTCCAGCATTTCTTAGCCTTCATGATTTTGGCGTTTAAGCTCCAGTTTAGGCTTAAACTGGAACTTAAACTCCACATGTGATATTCAAGCTTCCTTTATTGATTTTGTTGCTTCCTTGCCTAGCCTCTTCTTCCCTGAAATCATCCAAACAATTTGCATCAAAGTCTTGCAAAATTTCATGAGAAATCTTCCATTCATAGCATTCAAGTAATATAACTAAAAACTCATGGAATTTGCATCAAAATCATACTGTTTGGATGGTTCATTGCTTTGTTATTCATTTAACCATTCTTGGTTACTTTAAGCTCAAGAAAATGCATAAAACAACTAAAACTAACAGAAAAATGCTAGTGAAACTAGCCTAAGATGCCTTGGCATCAGAGATTTGATAAATCTCGATTTTGTGGTTTATCTTGTACTTAATTTGGGGGATTTTATCACCTTTAACCATATTTTAGCATGGTTTTGCAATTCCCCCTTGATTTGTGCTTAAATGTGAAAACATGCTTTTTAGGCCTTAAAATAGCTAAATTCAATTCACTTTAATTTCATTCGATGCCTTGATGTATTTGTTGAGTGATTTTAGGATCATAGGGCAAGTATTGGATGGGAGAAATGGGGAGAAAAGCATGCAAAGTGGGAGAACTCATGAAGAAATGAAGGAACCGTAAAGCTGTCAAGTCCGACCTCTTTGCACTCAATCGACCATAACTTGAGCTACAGAGGTCCAAATTAGGCGGTTCTAGTTGAGTTGGAAAGCTAACATCTGGGGCTTCAAAATGATATAAAATTTGTCATATGTTACTTCACGTTCAGGGCGCGCACGTGCCATGTACGCGTGCGCGCCGATGCTGCTCGTGGCCCACTAAAGTGAAATCGCCCCAGTAATTTCTGAAGCACTTTGGGTCCAACCCAACTCATTTTTAATGCTATTTCATGCAGAATTAAAGCTTGGGCAAAGGGGGAGCAATTGTTTGGTAGCTTAGCATCATGTAGTTTAGTTTATAGAGAGAGAAGCTCCCTCTTCTCTCTAGAATTAGGATTAGAATTTATAAAATCTAGGTTTAATTCATGCTTTGATTTACCTTTCCTTTACAATTTCTTGTTCCTCTACTCTTTCTCTCTCTAATTTTGTATTTCATTCTTGTAATTGCCTGCTTTGTTGTTGATGCACTCTTTCTTCTTCTATTTTCTTTTGATGCAATTTATGATTCATGTTCTTTTATTATTGATTTGCTTTATTGTTGTTTAATTCCTTGCAATTAAGTAGTGTAGATTTACTTTCCTTGCAATTTACTATGTTTTCCTTTTAAGCCTTCCAAGTGTTTGATAAAATGCTTGGTTGGATTTTAGTGTAGATTTTAGTGTTCTTGGCTTTGGTAGAGTAATTAATGATGCTTGAGTTATCTAATTCCCGTGTTGATTGATAATTAGACGTTGCTAATTGATTTGGATACCACTAAAGCTAGTCTTTCCCTTGGGAGTTGGCTAGGACTTGTGGAATCAAATTAATTCATCCACTTGACTTTCCTCCATGGTTAGAGGTTAACTAAGTGGTAGCAATGGATAATTGTGGTCACAATTGAGAAGGATAACTAGGATAGGACTTCTATTTCTCATTCCTTGTCAAGAGCTTTCTAGTTGTTAGTTTATTTTCATTGCCATTTACCTTCCATGCCTCTTATCAAAAATCCCAAAACATACCTCATAACCAATAACAAGACACTTTTTTGCAATTCCTAGGGAGAACGACCCGAGGTTCCAATACTTTGGTTTATAAATTTAGGGGTTTTTACTAGTGACAAACACAATTTTTGTATGAAAGGACTACTGTTGGTTTAGAAACTATACTTTACAATGAGAATTCATTAGTGGAATTCTAGACGACATAAAAGTTCGTTCATCAGCTATAAAGTGGAGGAATCCATTCATTCATGAGAACAACATTGATAATTCATAATTTTAGGTTTTAGATGTAGTTTTCTAGAGAGAGAGGCTCTCTCCTCTCTCTTAGGTTTTAGGATTTAGATTTTCTCTTAGGTTAGGTTTACTTCTTCTCCAATTACAGGTTCAATATTCCTTTAAATTAATTTCTCTTCTATTTTTATTTATTCTAGTACCTTGGTTTATCTATTCCTCTTGTTAATTACTTATGTTGCCAAATTGGCTTATGAATTCCTATGTTTAATTTGATTTCCTGTTTAATACAATTCGAGGTATTTTAGATTTATGGTTGCTTTCTTCTATTTTATGATATAAATAATTTGGATTTTTTCCCTTTTGGCTTTGGTTGAGTAATTGGTGACACTTGAGTTGTCAAACTCAGCTGTTATTTGAAAATTAGAAATTGCTGATTGATTTGGATCCCTCTAAAGCTAATCTTTCCATAGGAGTTGACTTGGACTTAAGGAATCAAGTTGATTAGTCCACTTGACTTTCCTTTATTTAGTAAGAGTTAACTAAGTGGGAGCAATAACAATTCTCATCACACCTGATAAGGATAACTAGGATGGGATTTCCAGTTCTCATACCTTGCCAAGAGTTTTTCTAGTTATTAATTTAATTTCCTGCCAATTTATTTTCCTGTTCCCTATTTCAAAATCCCAAAAATATACCATTTTTCATAACCAATAATAAATCATACTTCCCTGCAATTCCTTGTGAGACGACCCGAGATTTAAATACTTCGATTATAAATTTTATTGGGTTTTGTTACTTGTGACAACCAAAGTTTTTGTACGAAAGGATTCTTTGTTGGTTTAGAAACTATACTTACAACGTGATTATTTTTATAAAATTCTTTACTGGCAAAAGTCCTCTCGTCAAAATGGCGCCGTTGCCGGGAAATTGCAAACGTGTGCATTATTATTGGTTATTGTAAATATTTTCTTTTTCGTTTCCTTCTTAGTGTTTCTAGTTTTAGGAGTTTATTTTCATTAATTTTTATTAGTTTTTATTTTCTTTAGCTACTATGAATTCTCACCCCTCTGGTTTCAAATTTGGTTCCAATGTTATTGTAAGGAATGGAAGCTATAATGAGAACATGCATCAAGGTTGGAAGAATCAAAGATGGGAGGAGCCACAAGGATTTGATCAACCCTCTTGGAAACAAACCCCTCCAATGCGCTATAACCAACAACCATTCTGTGATCCATACCAAGACAATAGTTATGGTGGACCCTTTCGTGACAACCAACCTCCACCAAATTACTATGGTCAAGAGCCATTCTAGGGAGCGTACCAAGATGATGAATATGGTGGACCACCTTGTAGTTACTAACAAGCCCCGCCATATGCTGATGAACCACCTCCTCAACATAGCTTTGAACCACCATACTCACAAGCCACCTACAACCAAACACCTCCATATGACCCTAACCAATATCCACCATACCAACCACCTTATGAGCCATACTTAGAACCACCACCTCAATATACACCATGTCTGTATCCATCAATCCAAGAGCACTATGATCCTACTTATGATAGCCGAGCGCAACAAGAATCAAATGATCATCTCAAGGAAACAACGGATCGACTTCATGTAACTCTTCATCAACTGGAGCGAGCGATAAACCAATTAGCTTCCCAACATTTGAACACTCAAGGAACCCCCATGGCTTCATGTGGAGAATCTATTGAAGAACGCAGCATGAAAGAGAAGTTAGAAACTCCGGTGGACAGTGAGCAGCATGACTCTGTATTGGAACAATTGGAGGAAGCCGTAATCGTTGAAGAGGAAGAAGTGGTCGAAGACTTAGGAGATGCAGAACGTTCATGGGAAAGCCCAGTCATAGAACCCCCTTCTAAGGAGTTTGAATTTGTTGTTGAAGAGGGTGTACAACCTCCAAGGCATATCATGGTTGAAGACTTTGAAGGGGATGATTAAGAGATGGATTCAATCACTGATGAATTCTTATGTACATTTGAATTCTCTCCCACTGGACTTGACATGGAGATTAAAGAGAAAGAAGCACAACCTCCCATGCCTTTGGTGAACAATGAAGAAGATATCGATTTGGAAGAAGGCTACCAAGAGGAAGATGTTGAAATTGAAGAAGCTTGCAAGGAGGTGAAAGTTGTCAAGAAAGAGCTCAAGGGAATAGAGCTGGAAATCACCTTGCCAAAGTTGTTGGAGACCTCTCCCCCAAAAACTCAATCCACGCGTACGCGTGGACGACGCATACGCGTGACAGTGCCGCGACCTGTACATACCAAAAATCACTGGGGGCGATTTCTGGGCTGTTTCTGACCCAGTTTTCGGCTCAGAAAACATAGATTATAGGCTATAAAGTGGGAGAATCCATCCAATCATAATACAACTTTCATAATTCACAATTTTAGGTTTTAGATGTAGTTTTAGAGTGAGAGAGAGAGAGAGAGGCTCTCTCCTCTCTCTTAGGATTTAGGATTAGGATTTCTCTTAAAGGTTAGGTTTACTTCTTCTTCATTCTAGGTTCAATGTTCCTTTAATTTATGTTTCTCTTCTACTTTTATTTATTCTAATGCTTTTACTTGTTAATTACTTATGTTGCCAAATTGGCTTATGAACTCTTCATGTTGGATTTGAATTTATGTTTAAATGCAATTTAAGGTATTTCAGATTTATGATTGCTTTCTTCTATTTATGATATAAATAATTTGGATTTTTCCCCTTTTGGCTTTGGTTGAGTAATTGGTGACACTTGAATTGTCAAAC
This sequence comes from Arachis ipaensis, assembly GCF_059453495.1. Taxonomy (NCBI): domain Eukaryota; kingdom Viridiplantae; phylum Streptophyta; class Magnoliopsida; order Fabales; family Fabaceae; genus Arachis; species Arachis ipaensis. The sequence continues at coordinate 46,046,439 of NC_142439.1, read as the reverse complement.
TCAGCTGTTGATTGAAAATTAGAATTTGCTGATTGACTTGGATCCCTCTAAATTTAGTCTTTCCATAGGAGTTGACTAGGACTTGAGGAATCAAGTTGATTAGTCCACTTGACTTTCCTTTATTTAGTAAGGGTTAACTAAGTGGGAGAAACAAATAATTCTCATCACAACTGATAAGGATAACTAGGATGGGATTTCCGGTTCTCATACCTTGCAAAGAGCTTTATTGGTTATTGCTTTAATTCTTGCAATTTACTTTTCCTGTTCATTATTCAAAAAAACCCAAAAATATACCTTTTTCCATAACCAATAATAAATCATATTTCCCTGTAATTCCTTGAGAGACGACCCGAGGTTTAAATACTTCGGTTATAAATTTTATCGGGTTTTGTTATTTGTGACAACCAAACTTTTGTACGAAAGGATTCTTTGCTGGTTTAGAAACTATACTTAAAATGTGATTACTTTTGTGAAATTTTTTACTAGCAAAAGACCTCTCGCCAAAATGGCGTCGTTGCCGGGGAATTGCAAACGTGTGCCTTATTATTGGTTATTGTAAATATTTGCTTTTTCGTTTCATTGTTAGTGTTTCTAGTTTTAGGAGTTTATTTTCATTAATTTTTATTAGTTTTTATTTTCTTTAGCTACTATGAATTCTCACCACTCTGGTTTTAAGTTTGGTTCCAATGTTGTTGTAAGGAATGGAACCTATAATGAGAACAAGTATCAAGGTTGGAAGAATCAAAGATGGGAGGAGCCACAAGGATTTGATCAACCCTCTTGGCAACAACCCCCTCCAATACGCTATAACCAACAACCATTCTGTGATGCATACCAAGACAATAGTTATGGTGGGGTTTATGATGGATGGATGTGAGTGGTGAAGAGATTATGGAGAAGAGGGCAAGATTTGATAGGTGAAGGGTATTTGGGAAAGAGTTATTGATGGGATTGGACAAGGGTATTTGGGGAAGAGTGTTAATGGAAAGGTGTGAAGAAGAGAGAAGAAGATGTGGGGTAGGTGGGGATTCTGTGGGGTCTACAGATCTTGAGGTGTCAAGGAATTCTGCTCCTTGCATCATTCTGGCATTTAAATGCCCTCTGTGTGCCAATTCTGGCATTTAACGCCAGCTCTGCTATTTTTCCTGGCGTTAAACAACAGTCTGCTGTCCCTTTCTGGCATTTAACACCAACTTGACACCCTTTTCTGGCGTTAAACGCCAGTCTGTCTGCCATTTCTGGCATTTAACGCCAGCCAGACGCCAGACACCCTTTTTTGGTGTTAAACGCCCAGAATGCTGCCCATTCTGGCGTTTAACACCCAGAATGCTACCAGACTGGCCATTAAACGCCCATTCTGCTATCCTTACTGGCATTTAAATGCCAGTAAGCCTGTTCTCCAGGGTGTGTTGCTTTTGATGCTGTTTTTGATTCCGCTTTAATTTTGCAGTTGTTTTTATGACTTTACATGATCATCAACCTAAAGAAAACATAAAATAAAAATGAAAAACAAATAAATATATTTAAATAACATTAGGTTGCCTCCCAATAAGCGCTTCTTTAATGTCAATAGCTTGACAGTAAGCCCTTAGAGAGCTTCATAGAGACTCAGAGCTTAATGGTGGCCTCCCAACACCAAACTTAGAAGTCGAGTGTGGGGGTTCTGTTTGACTCTGTATTGAGAGAAGCTTTTCATGCTTCCTCTCCATGGTTACAGAAGAAGATCCTTGAGCCTTAAACACAAGGTAGTCCTCATTCAGTTGCAGGATTAACTCTCCTCTGTCCACATCAATCACAACTTTTGCTGTGGCTAGGAAGGGTCTTCCAAGGATAATGGATTCATCCTCATCCTTCTCAGTGTCTAGGATTATGAAGTCAGCAGGGATGTATAGGCCTTCAACCTTCACTAAGACATCCTCTACAAGTCCATAAGCCTGTTTCCTTGATTTGTCTGCCAATTCTAGTGAGAATCTAGCAGCTTGTACCTCAAATATCCCTAGTTTCTCCATTACAGAGAGTGGCATGAGGTTTATTCCTGATCCCAAGTCACACAGAGCCTTTTTAAAGGTCATGGTGCCTATGGTATAAGGTATTAAGAACTTTCCGGGATCCGGTTTCTTCTGAGGTAACTTTAGTTGCCCCAAAGCATTCAGTTCATTGATGAGCAATGGAGGTTCATCCTCCCAAGTCTCATTACCAAATAACTTGGCATTCAGCTTCATGATTGCTCCTAGATACTGAGCAACTTGCTCTTCAATAATATCTTCATCCTCTTCAAAGGAAGAATACTCATTAGAGCTCATGAATGGCAACAGTAAGTTTAGTGGAATCTATATGGTCTCTATGTGAGCCTCAAATTCCTTTGGTTCCTTATTAGGGAATTCCTTAGTGGCTAGTGGACGTCCATTGAAGGCTTCCTCATTGGAAATCACTGCCTTTTGACTCTCTCCAGGTTCGGCCATGTGGGGTATATTGATGGCCTTGCACCCTCTTTTTAAATTCTCTTCTGTATTGCTTGGGAGAGTACTAGGAGGAGTTTCAGTCACTCTTTTACTCAGCTGACCCACTTGTGCCTCCAAATTTCTAATGGAGGACCTTATTTCAGTCATGAAATTGAGAGTGGTCTTAGATAGATCAGAGACTATGGTTGCTAAGTCAGAGAAGCTCTGCTTAGAATTCTCTGTCTGTTGCTCAAAGAAATTCTTAGACTTGGTCTTAGAATTCTTCCACCATTATTATTAAAGCCTTGTTGAGGCTTCTGTTGATCCTTCCATGAGAAACTAGGATGATTCCTCCATGAAGGATTATAGGTGTTTCCATAGTATTCTCCCATGTAATTCACCTCTTCCATTGCAGGATTCTCAGGGTCATAAGCTTCTCCTTTAGATGAAGCTTCTTTAGTACTGCTTGACGCAGCTTGCATTTCAGTCAAACTCTGAGAAATCATATTGACTTGCTGAGTCAATATTTTGTTCTGAGCCAATATGGCATTCAGAGTATCAATCTCAAGAACTCCTTTCTTCTGAGTCATCCCATTATTCATAGGATTTCTTTCAGAAGTGTACATGAACTGGTTATTTGCAACCATTTTAATGAGTTTCTGGGCTTCTGCAGGTGTCTTCTTTAGATGAAGAGATCCACCAGTAGAGTGATCCAATGATATCTTGGACAATTCAGACAGACCATCATAGAATATACATAGGATGCTCCATTCTGAAAGCATGTCAAAATGACACCTTCTGATCAATTGCTTGTATCTTTCCCAAGCTTCATAGAGGGATTTACCTTCCTTCTGTCTGAAGGTTTGGACTTCCACTCTAAGCTTGCTCAACTTTTGAGGTGGAAAGAACTTGGCCAAGAAGGCATTGACCAACTTTTCCCAAGAGTTCAGGCTTTCTTTAGGTTGTGAGTCCAACCATGTCCTAGCTCTGTCTCTTACAGCAAAGGAGAAAAGCATAAGTCTGTAGACCTTAGGATTAACCGCATTGGTCTTAACAGTGTCACAGATTTGTAAAAATTCAGCTAAGAACTGATGAGGATCTTCCAATGAAAGTCCATAAAACTTGCAATTCTGCTGCATTAGAGAAACTAATTGAGGCTTCAGCTCAAAGTTGTTTGCTCCAATTGCAGGAATTGAGATGCTTCTTCCATAGAAGTCAGAAGTTGGTGCAGTAAAGTCACAAGCACCTTCCTTGCATCTCCACCAATGATGTTATTTTTGGATGCCATAACTTCTTCTTTTTCAAAAATTTGGGTTAGGTCCTCTCCAGAGTGTTGTGCTTTAGCTTCTCTTAGCTTCCTCTTTAGAGTCCTTTCAGGTTCAGGATCAGCTTCAACAAGAATGTTCTTATCCTTGTTCCTGCTCATATGAAAAAGAAGAGAACAGAAAAGAAGAAGAATCCTCTATGTCACAGTATAGAGATTCCTTTATGTGAGTAGAAGAAGAAAAAAATAGAAGAATGAGGTAGAGAGAGAATGAAGAGAATTCGAACACAGAGAGAGAGGAAGGGTTCGAATTTTAAGAAGAGAAGTGTTAGTAAATAAATAAATAAATAAATAGAAAGAGATGAGAGAGTGAGAGAGAGAGAGAAAATTTGAATATTAATTTAAAAGAAAAGAAAAATATTTTTGTTTTATTTTAATTATTGGTTAGAATTCGAATTTAAGAAGAGAAATAAAAGTAATTTGAAAACTAAATAAATTAATTAATTAAAAAGATTTTTGGAAAGTTGTTAGTTGGTTTTTGAAAATTAGAGAGAGAAAAAAGTAGTTAGATGGTTTTGAAAAAGATAAGAAATAGTAAACTTTTTAAACTTAAAACAAACAAATCAAGTGGTTAATTGAAAAATATTTGAAAATCAATTTTGAAAAGATAAGAAGTTAGAAAAAGATTTTGAAATTAAGTTTTGAAAAAGATATGATTGAAATTTATTTTGAAAAAGATTTGAAAAGAAAATTAAAAAGATTTAATTTTTGAAATTAAAGTTGATTACTTGACTAACAAGAAACTAAAAGATATGATTCTAGAATTTAAAGATTGAACCTTTCTTAATAGAAAGTAACAACTTGAAATTTTTTTGAATCTAAACATTAATTGTTAGTAAGAATTTCAAAAATATGAAATAAAAATAAGAAAAAGATTTTGAAAATTAATTTTAAAATTTTTGAAATTATTAAGAAGACAAGTGGAAAAGATTTGATTTTTGAAAAATATTTGAAAAGATAGAATTTTTAAATTGAAATTTTGACTTGACTAATAAGAAACAATTAAATTTTAAAAAATTTTGACCAAATCAAACCAAAATTTCGAAATTTATGAGTAAAATAAGGGAAAGATATTATTTTTTATTTTTAAATTTTTAATGAGGAGAGAGAAAAAAAAGATATCATTTTGTTGTTTTTCTCCTTTTTTTTTCTCATTAAACAGCAAAAATAAAACAAAACATAAAAATTTAAGATCAAAACAATAAATGTATGCAAGAACACTTTGAATGTAAAGATGAACACCAAGAATACTTTAAAGATCATGATGAACATCAAGAACATATTTTTGAAAATGTTTAAGAAAAGAAAGACATGCAAGACACCAAATTTAAAATTTTTTAATATTTAAACACTAATAATTCAAAAATGCATATGAAAAACAAGAAAAGACACAAAGTAAGAAAAATTAAAGATTAAACACGGAAAATCATCAAGAACAACTTGAAGATTAATTAAGAACACAATGCATATATTTTCGAAAATTAAAGAAAAATTAAAACATGCAATTGACACCAAACTTAAAATTTGACACAAGACTCAAACAAGAAACATAAAATTTTTGGTTTTTTTTATGGTTTTATTAATTTTTTTGTAAATTTTTTCGAAAATTATTTTGGAAAAAGAAATAAAGAGATACAAAATTTTTAATAAGAATTCCATGAATCATGCAATGTTAGTCTAAAGCTTCGGTCCAAAAGAATTAGACATGGCCAGATGGCCAGCCAAGCTTTAGCAGAGCATTACATACAACAGCCAAATTGATGGAAACTAAAAGGCTCCTGCAAAGATAAGTGGTAACCTCGGTCCAAAAGATTAGACATGGCTTAACAGCCAGCCAGGCTTCAACATATCTTATGAAACTCTAGAATTCATTCTTAAAAATTCTGAAGAACAAATTTTTTTGAATTTTTCGAAAACTATGTATTTTTTTCGAAAATAAAAAATAAAAAGCTTAAACATAAAATAAAATTACCTAATCTAAGCAATAAGATGAACCGTCAGTTGTCCAAACTCGAACAATCCCTGGCAACGGCGCCAAAAACTTGGTGTGGAAAATCGTGATTCACACTTTTCACATCTCTGCACAACTAACCAGCAAGTGCACTGGGTCGTCCAAGTAATAAACCTTACGTGAGTAAGGGTCGATCCCACGGAGATTGTCAACTTGAAGCATGCTATGGTCATCCTTGTAAATCTCAGTCAGGCAGATTCAAATGGTGATGAGGTTTTAATAATTAAAAGATAAATAAAACATAAAATAAGATAAAGTTACTTATGTAATTCATTGGTGGGAATTTCAGATAAGCGTCTGGAGATGCTTTGTTGCTTCTGAACCTCAGCTTTCCTATTGCCTTCTTCCAACCATGTGTGCTCCCTTCCATGGCAAGCTGTAGGATCCTCTCAGTAAAAATGGTCCTCTACAGTTTCTGCACGGCTAATCAACTCTCGGATTTCTCGTCTCGAATGAAAAATACCAAGCACAGCTACCGCATGGCTAATCATCTGTCGGTTCTCGCTAGCGTCGGAATAGGATCCATTGATCCTTTTGCACACTGTCACTGTGCCCAACATTCGCAGGTTTGAAGCTCGTCCCAGTCATCCCTTCCTGGATCCTACTCGGAATACCACAGACAAGGTTTAGACTTTCTGGATCCTAGGAATGCTGCCAATGATTCTAGCCCATACCACAAAGGTACTAATCTCACGGACTCGGTCCGTGTATTAGATATCCAAGAGAATATACTCCGGCTGTCGTCCAACGACTACGTTGAACATCATGTAAACCGCTTGTGGTTGTCAGGCACACGGATCTTGGCTAAGCGAGTAACGAAGATAGTGGGTGATTGTCACGGGTCACCCCTTCATTCTGACTTAACTGAATTAAGAACAAGAGTATATCTTGGAGAAGAAGTAGGCGTGAATTGAAAGAAAAACAACAGTACTTCCATTAATTCATGAAGAACAGCAGAGCTCCACACCTTAATCTCTAGGGTGTAGAAACTCCACCGTAGAAAATAAATAAGTGAAAATAGTCTAGGCATGGCCGTGAGGCCAGCCTCCAAAATGTGAACAATGGTCTATGATATTATGATCAAAGATAGTGTGATAAATCTCTAAAAGTAGTTTTTTATACTAAACTAGTAACCTAGGTTTACAGAAAATGAGTAACTAAGTGCAGAAAGTGCAAAAATCCACTTCTGGAGCCCACTTGGTGTGTGCTTGGGCTGAGCATTGAAGCTTTTTCATGCATAGGCTGTTCTTGGAGTTAAACACCAGCTTGGGTGCCAGTTTGGGCGTTTTACGCCAGAAAGTTTTAGGCTGGCTTTGGATGCCAGTTTGAGCCATCAAATCTCTAGCAAAGTATAAACTATTATATATTGCTGGAAATCTCAGGATGTCTACTTTCCAACGCAATTGAGAGCGCGCCAATTCGGATTCTGCAGCTCCAGAAAATCCATTTCGAGTGCAGGATGGTCAGAATCCAACAGCATCTGCAGTCCTTTTTCAGCCTCTGAATCAGATTTTTGCTCAGGTCCCTCAATTTCAGCCAGAAAATACCTGAAATCATAGAAAAATATACAAACTCATAGTAAAGTCCAGAAATATGATTTTTGTATAAAAACTAATAAAAATATAATAAAAAGTAATTAAATCATACTAAAAACTATGTAAAAACAATGCCAAAAAGGGTATAAATTATCCGCTCATCATCTTCCCATACCTCGGCTGAACTGGTGTCTCAAGAAGTCCCCAACGAAGTCGTGGATTAGCTGTCTAAGAGATGTATAATCAAGCTGGCAGTTCGATGCGTTCCAGTCATGTACTCACACGAACCCAAGAAGAACACGGGTGGTTGTCAGGCACGCGGTCTTAGTATGAAAAACGGAGCTGATTGTCACAGATCATCCCATTCATCAAGTTGAAGAACGAATATAAATTTTAGAATTGAATCAAACATAGATTGAAGAGAAACAATAATACTTTTATTAATTCAGAGAACTCAGCAGGGCTCCTACCCCCAAGCTAGGAGGTTTAGAAACTCACACTAATATGAAAACACAATGATACATGAAATTATGGCATTAAAGCCTGTATGATTATGTAAAATATCCCTTAAATACTAAACTAATGACTAAGGATTACATAAGAAAGGGTAAAATGGTCTTTTAGTGCTAAGATCCACTTTTGGGGCCCATTTGGTGAGTGTTTGGGCTGAGTTTTGATGAGATCCACGTGCTAGGAGGCCTCTAGGGCGTTGAACACTGGCTAGGGGGTCAACTTTGGGCGTTTGGGCGCTGGTCTCCTCCTTTGGGTGTTGGATGCCTGGAATGGAGCAGGAGGCTAGCGATGGACGCCAGTTTTTGGCCTTCTAATTTGAAGCAAAGTATAGATTATTATACATTGTGGAAAGATCTGGAAGTCAGCTTTCCATAGTTGTTGAGAACGCTTCATTTGGACTTTTTTAGCTCTAGAAAAGCTCATCCAAGTGCAAGGAGGTTAGATTCAGACAACATCTGTAGTGCTTTCTCTGTCTCTGAATTAGACTTTTGCTCCAGCTCCTCAATTTTAGCCAGAAAATACCTGAAATTGCTCAAAAACACACAAACTCAAAGTAGAATTAAAAAATATGAATTTAACACTAAAACCTATGAAAACTTGATAAAAATTAAACAAAACATGCAAAAAACTATATAAAAATGATGCCAAAAAGCGAATAAAATATCCGCTCATCACAACACCAAACTTAAACTGTTGCTTGTCCTCAAGAAACTAAAAACAAAATAGGATAAAAAGAAGAGTAAGATACAATAAATCTCAGAGTTTCCAATGAAGCTCAGTTTCAATTAGATGAGCGGGACCTAGCAGCCTTTTGCTTCTAAATAGTTTTGACATTTCACTATCCATTGAAACTCAGAATGGTTGGCATCTTTAGGAACTTGGAATCCAGATGATATTATTGATTCTCCTAATTCATTTCTTTTTTATTCTTGAACACAGTTTTCAGAGTCTTGGCCGTGACCTTAAGCACTTTGTTTTCCAGTGTTACCACCGGATACATAAGTGCCACAGACACTTTAACTAGGTGAACCCTTTCGGATTGTGATTCATCTTTGCTAGAATCCCCAGTTAGAGGTGTCCAGAGTTCTTAAGCACACTCTTTTTGCATTAGACCACGACATTAACTGCTCAGTCTCAAGCCTTTTCACTTGACACCTTCACACCACAAGCATATGGTTAGGGACAGCTTGGTTGAGCTGCCTAAGCCAGGATTTTATTCCCTGTAGGCCCTCCTTACCATTGATGCTCAAAGCCTTGGATCATTTTACCCTTGCCTTTTGGTTTAAAGTTTTATTGGCTTTTTTGCTATTGCCTTTTGGTTTAAAGAGCTATTGACTTTTTCTTTCTTTTTCTATTTTTCTTTTCTTTTCTCCATTTTTTTCGCATGCTTTTTCCTTTGTTGCTTTTTCTTGCTTCAAGAATGAAATTTTGGATTTTTTGGATCACCAATAATACTTTTCCTTTTTCATCATTCTTTCAAGAGCCATCATCTTTAATTTCAACTTCAAATATGTACTGTTCATCCATACATTCAGAAAACTAAAGCAATACCACCACCTCAAAGTAATTGATTATTCTTCATTGTAGAACTCGAAAATTTATGCATCATTAATTCTTCTAAAAAATCACTATTTTATTTATGTTTAATGATGATAAGAGGAATATTTTATAGCTAATTGGAATATAAAAATTAATTATTACTAATGCTTATGTAATTCTAAAAATTAAAAGATATAAAATAAATAAAGACTTAAATACTACTAGTAATCATGTAACTCTAAATTAGGATGGAAATACGTGAAACAGGAATTGGAATAATCATAGGTTTGAAAGTCAATAACCTTCAGCTTGAGCGGTGCTGGGCTCTTTAGGGGAAAGCTTCTGGTGCTTCAACTCCTCCATCTCACGCCCCTACTTCTCTTGCTCTTTGATCAGTTTGCAAATCATGCTAGTCTGACCTTTCTACTACTCTTTGAGTTGATCCAAGGTGGTTTGCAAGTGTATTACAGACGCCATTAGCTAGTCCCAATACTCACTTAGAGGGATCTCTTGGGGAGGCTCAGTGCCTTCCTTTTGGGCTGATCTTCTGGTATCCTGGAGCTTTTCATCACTTGCTTAGTGATTGGGCTTTCCACTGGAATAAAGTTGTCCACATGGATCAGGACCTTAGCCTCATGGCATAGGCGAAAGATAAGGTTTAGATAGGCCAGCATGGCATTTGTAGGCATCCTGTTTGCCAACTTGTACATCTCACAGGGGATTATTTGGTGGACTTCTACCTCATTTTTCATCATGATGCAGTGAATCATCATAGCTCACGGAATAGTGACTTCAGAGCGGTTATTTGTGGGGAGTATAGAACGCCCAATGAAGTCTAGCCATCCTCTAGCAATTGGCTTGAGGTTCGCCCTTTTCATCTAGTTTGGCTTGCCTTTTGCATCCTTAATCTATTGAGTTCCAGGCTGGCATATGTCCTCTAGGACTTGATCTAGCTTTGGGTTGGCTACCACCCTTCTATTGTAGGATTCAGGGTCATCCCTTTGTAAGGGTAATTGATAGTAAAGATTTATACCGGTTCGGAATTTAACAAAATAATTTCGTTGTGAGCATAGCCCAAACCGATAATTGATCCTCAAATCAAAGTTTAATTTTTGTTGTCACAAGTCCAACCCAATAAAAATAACCGAGAGTATTAGTCCCGAGTCGTCTTCTCAAGGAATTGCAGTGAGGTATGCATATTATTGGTTATGGTATCTAAGGGGTGGGTTCGTAAAAAGGGCAAGAAAATAAATGACAATAAAATTAAAGCAAGCAACTAAGGAAAGTAATTAATAAAGAGAGACATTCATGGCAAGGATTGAGAATATAGACTTTCTATCCTAGTCACTAATCATATTACAATAATTATCAAGAGCTAATCCTATTTCATCATCTCCAACATCGGAAGAAGGTACAATGTTATCTTCAACATAGGGAGAAAGTCAAATAAGAGTAGTTAATCTCAATCAAAAAGTCCTAATCAACTTACTAATTGAATTAGCAAGAGATTAGAGTCAATGAAAACAATATTAACTAACAACTCTAGATTACCAATCTAAATTGGGTATTAATGACTCAAGATTACCTAATTTCTCTTTCCAAGCCAAGAATGTCAAAAAGCTACTCTAACATCCAACCAAGCATTTTGTCAAACACTTGGAAGGCATAAAAGGAAAAAATCATAAAATTGCAAGTATAATAAATCTACAACTACCCAATTGCAAGAAAATAATAACAACAACTCAATTAAACAATAAAGAACATAAAACATAAATTGCATTAAAGAAAAGCCAAATCCACAAAGAGTTCATCAACATAAAAAGAGGCATAAAAAGGGAAATTAACAAGAGGAACTAAGGAAATTAAAGCAAATCAACAAGGAAAAGTAAAAGGAACTAGACGAAAACAACAATTAAAACCTAAATTAAAGAGAGTTTAACCTAAATGTATCCTAATTCTAGAGAGAAGAGGGAGCTTCTCTCTATAGAAAACTACCTACAACATGATGCTAAGCTAATCTAATTGCTCCCCCATGACCCATCTTGAATTCTGCATGAAATAGCCTCTGAAATGAGTTGAACCTGGGCCTGGAAAGCTAAGAAATCACCCCCAGCAAATTCACTTAAAGCGAGTCACGTGCTGCACGTCACGCCAGCGCGTGGACGATGAATGCGCGTCACTGGCCAAAATTCCTCCTCACGCATACCTGTGGATGACGCGTGCGCGTGGCTTGCAAATCTCTTCTCACGCGTACACGTGGGTGACACGTGCGCGTGGCCTTCAATTCTCCAAATGCTTATTTCTTCATGAATTCTCCACTTTGCCTGCTTTTCTCCTCAATTCTTCCATCCAATACTTGCCCCCCAATTTTGCGGTTTATCTTGTGTTGAATTTAAGGGATTTTATCATCTTTTCTCACATTTATTCAATAAAATAGCATGGTTTTATGAATTGCTCATAATTTGTGCTTAAGAGTAAAAACATGATTTTTATGCCTTTAAATTGCTAATTTTAATTCACTTTAATTCTATTCGATGCCTTGATATGTTTGTTAAGTGATTAAAGGATTTGAAGGCAAAGATTGGGTTGAAGGAATGAAGAAAAAGCATAAAAAAATAGAGAATTCATGAAGAAATGAGGATTTGCTTAACTGAAGACCATGCGCACGCGTCACCCATGCATACGCATGAGATGAAGATTCGCCAGTGACGTGTACGCGTCACCCACGCGTACGCGTGACCAGAGAATTAGCAAGCAGCACGCACGCGTGCTGTTGGTCCCGTGACTCACTTAGAGACAAAATGCTGGGGGCGATTTCTGAGCTCAAGAAGGCCCAAATCAAACTCATTTGTGAGGCTTTTGAACCCAAGGATGGCAAGGGAATGAGGGGGAGCAATTAGTTGTAGGTTAGCATCATGTAGTTTAGTTTTTAGTGTGAGAAGCTCCCTCTTCTCTCTAGAATTAGGGTTCTTAGGGTACTTTGCATCTTAGATCTAGTGTTCAATTCTTGTTTTCCTTTAGTTTTCCTTGTAATTTCTTGTTCCTACATCTTAATTCTCTTAGTTTGCATTGTTAATTTCCTTTTTTATGCCTCTTTTGGTTTATTAATGAACTCTTGTTGGATTTGGTTTCCTTTAATGCAATTGATGTTTTATGTTCCTTTTATTGTTGAATTGAGTTGTTGATCTTACTTTTCTTGCATTTGGTAGTTGTAGAATTTATATTTCTTGCAATTTATTATGCTTTCCATTTATACCTTCCAAGTGTTTGATAAAATGCTTGGTTGGATGTTAGAGTAGATTTTTTAGCATTCTTGGCTTGAAAAGAGAAATTAGGTAATCTTGAGTTATCCAACTCATGTTGGTGATCTAGAGTGATTAGTTAATATTATTTCCATTGACTCTAATCTCTTGCTAATTCAATTGGTAAGTTGATTAGGACTTTTGGATTGAGATTAACTAGTCCTATTTGACTTTCTCCCTATGTTGAAGATGACATTGTACTTTCTTCCGATGTTGGAGATGACGAAATAGGATTAGATCTTGTTAATTATTATTATGAGTGACTAGGATAGAAAGCCTTAATTCTCAATCCTTGCCATGAATGTCTCTCTTTATTATTTGCTTTCTTTAGTTGTTTGCTTTACTTTTCTTGTCATTTATTTTCCGGCCCTTTTACCAAATCAAACCCCCCTTGTTTCTTTAGAGCCAATAATTGATCACTTCATTGCAATTCCTTGTGAGACGACCTGGGTTTTAAATACTTCGGTTAATTTTCATTGGGGTTTGTACTTGTGACAACCAACAATTAAAACTTTGATTGAGCATTGCTTGTCGGTTGGGAACTATACTTTCAACGAAGTTATTTCCTCTAACTAAGAAGAAATTCTTAGCCAACGATTATGCTCTTTCGGGCTCCCTGGCTGGCATTCAACGCCAGGCTTGCTACCTCCATGGGCGTTTGAATGCCCAATTGCCACCCTTTTCTAGCATTTAACGCCAGAGAAGTCCCTTCTCCAGGGTATTCTGTTTGCTATTCTGTATCATTCTGTCTCTATTTAAGCACTGTTCATGATCACTAATATTAAAATCAACCTAATTAAAAACAAATTATAAGGAAAAAAATACTTAAAACCGAAATAATAAAAATAATAATATGCAATTAATCATTGGTTTGCCTCCCAACAAGTGCTTCTTTAATGTCTTTAGTTGGACTTTACTGTACTTAACATAGTAACAGTGTTGAGCCTCCTGGCTCTATTTCTCCTTCAAGGTAATGCTTGGCCCTCTGTCCAATGACAGTGAACCTGTTTTCTTTACCTTGAAGTTCTGTGTGCCCGTAAGGTGATACACTAGTAATCACAAACGGTCCCATCCAATGGGATTTGAGTTTCCCAAGGAATAGTTTGAGTCTTGAGTTGAAGAGCATGACCTTCTATCCTGGTTCAAAGACTCTGGAAGATATCTTCCTGTCATGCCACCTTTTTGCCTTTTTCTTATAGATCTTTGCATTTTAAAATGCATCTAAGCGGAATTCATCCAACTCATTTAGTTGGAAAAGCCGTTTCTCTCCTGCTGCTCTAGCATCAAGGTTAAGGAATCTAGTAGCTCAATATGCCTTGTGTTCTAGTTCCACTGGCAGATGATAGGATTTTCCATATACCAGCTGATATGGTGAGGTTCCAATGGGGGGTTTTGAAAGTTATTCTGTATGCCCACAGAGCATCATCAAGTTTTTTAGCCCAATCATTTCTAGAGGTGCTTATTGTCCTATCTAGGATTCACTTTAGTTCTCTATTTGAGACTTCAGCTTGCCCATTTGTTTGGGGATGATATAGTGTTGCTATTTTGTTGTAAACTCCGTAACGGCTTAAGATAGAATCCAGCTGTCTGTTGTAGAAATGAGTACCTCTGTCACTAATTAGTGTCCTAGGGACACCAAATCTGCTAAAGATGTTCTTTTGGAGGAACTTCATCACTACTCTAGTGTCATTAGTGCGTGATGCTATTGCTTCAACCCATTTAGACATATAATCTACTACTACAAGGATGTAGGTGTTTGAGTATGAAGGCAGGAAGGGTCCCATGAAATCTATGCCCCATACGTCAAACAACTCAATCTCTAGGATTCCTTATTGAGGCATGCCATGACCATCAGGGAGGTTGCCAACCCTTTTGCAACTATCACAGTTACGGACAAATTCTCTAGAGTCCTTAAAGAGTGTGGGCCAGTAGAAGCCACATTAGAGAACCTTGGTGGCTATCCGCTCACCTCCAAAGTGTCCTCCATAGTTTGAGCTATGACAATACCATAGGATTCTCTGTGCCTCTTTTTCAGACATGCAGCGCCGGATTATTCCATCCGAGCATCTCTTAAAGATATATAGTTCATCCCACAAGTAATACTTTACATCATGCATGAGTTTCCGGGCTTGCTGCCTAGTAAACTCCTTGTGAATGAACCTTATAGCCTTGTAGTTTGCGGTATCTGCAAACCAAGGTGCTGTCCAGATGGCAAAGAGTTACTCATCTAGAAATGTTTCAGATATGTCAGTGGAGGGGGGAGAAGTCCCTGCCACTGGTTCAACCCGAGACAAGTGGTCAGCCACTTGATTTTTTGTACCTTTTCGGTCTCTAATTTCTATATCAAACTCTTGCAGGAGTAATACCCATCTTATGATACTGGGCTTAGAATCCTGCTTAGTGAGTAGATACCTCATCGAAGCATGGTCAGTGTAGATAATAAACTTAGATCTTACTAGGTAGGATCTGAACTTGTTAATGGCATACACCACTGCAAGTAATTCCTTTTCTATAGTAGTGTAGTTTTTTTTTTGCACATCATTTACTACACGACTAGCATAGTAAATGACATGCAGAAGCTTGTCATCTCTCTGTCCTAGAACTACACCAATGGCATGGTCACTGGCGTCACACATCAATTCGAATGGCAAGCCCCAGTTGGGTGAAAAGATGATAGGAGCAGTGACAAGCTTGGCTTTCAGGGTTTCAAAGGCATGCAGGCATTCTTGGTCAAAGACGAATGGAATATCAGTGGCAAAGAGATTACACAGGGGTTTTGCAATTTTCGAAAAATCTTTTATGAACCTCCTGTAAAATCCTGCATGTCCTAGTAAACTTCTGATTGCCTTGACATTAGTAGGTGGTGGCAATCATTTGATCACCTCCACCTTAGCTTGATCCACTTCTATTCCCTTCTTCGAAATATGATGCCTAAGAACAATGCCTTGACATCTTTTCAGTCACCATGAACTGGCATTTTTCCCAGTTTAGAACTAGGTTTGTTTCTTGACATCTTTTCAGAATTAGGGCCAAATGATCAAGGCAGGAGTCAAACGAGTCTCCAAAGACAGAGAAGCCATCCATGAACACTTCAAGGAACTTCTCTACCATATCAGAGAAGATGGATAGCATACATCTCTGAAAGGTGGCAGGTGCATTGCACAAGCCAAAGGGCATTCGCCTGTAGGTGAATACGCCACACGGGCATGTGAATGCTATCTTCTCTTGATCTTGTGGATCCACTGCTATTTGATTGTACCCTAAATATCCATCCAAGAAACAATAAAATGCATGCCCTGCTAGTCTCTCTAGCATTTGGTCAATAAATGATAAAGGAAAATGATCCTTCCTGGTGGCGTTATTGAGCCTTCTATAGTCAATACACATACGCCACCTTGTAACTATCCTTGTAGGAATTAGTTCATTCTTTTCATTATGAACCACTGTCACGCCTCCCTTCTTGGGAACAACTTGGATAGGGCTCACCCAGGGGATATCAGAAATGGGATAAATAATCCCAGCCTCCCAAAGCTTAGTGACTTCCTTCTGCACTACTTCTTTCATGGCTGGATTTAGTCGCCTTTGTGGTTGCACCACTGGTTTGGCGTCATCCTCCAACAGGATTTTATGCATGCATCAGGTCGGGCTAATGCCCTTAAAGTTACTTATAGTCCACCCAAGGGTAGTCCTATGTGTCTTAAGCACTTGAATTAGTGCTTCTTCTTCCTGTGGCTCTAAGGCAGCGCTTATGATCACAGGATAAGTATCTCTTTCTCCCAGAAATGCATATTTCAGGGAAGATGGTAATGACTTGAGCTCAAGTTTTGGAGGCTTCTCCTTTTCCTTAGGAGTTTTAGAAGGATCCTCCAAGTCAGGCTATTCATCTGTAAGGATGTCATTCAGCCCTTCCTTGAGACTCTGAGCCATGTTTACTTCTTCCACTAGGGAAGCAATGAGGTCCATACTCACGCATTCCTCTTTTGGGGTGTCTTGATGTTGCATGGTTTTCACAGCATTCAGTACGAACTTCTCCTCATTAACTCTCAGGGTTACTTCCCCTTTTTCAACATCAATGAGGGTTCGTCCTATAACTAGGAAGGGTTTCCTTAGAATCAAGGATGCACTCTTGTGCCCTTCGATGTCCAACTGGTAGCACGATTCCCCACACTTTCGTACTGTTGTACCAGCAAGTGAACTGGGTCGTCCAAGTAATACCTGAGCGAGTCAGGGTCGATCCCACGAGGATTGTTGGCTTGAAGCAAGCTATGATTATCTTACAGGTCTTAATCATGCAGATCAGAAGGTTGTTGATTTTATGTCATATATGGAGTTGTAAGAGGAATGTATGAACTACTTTGTATATTAGAAGGGAATCAGTAATAGGAAAAGCATTAAGGATTGGAGTTGCTTAGCCTTTCTAAATTAACTCTGGCATTACTGTCTTCTCTGCTTGTGAATGACTTCTTCTATGGCAGGCTGTATATGATCAACGCCATGGGCCATGGTCATTGATCTCCTCTGCTACAGATTGAAATCCATTGGCCGTGGTCATCCAATCTGACTAAGGGAGAAGCGCTAGCAATTCATTCTCTTGGCGATCCTACTCAAAACGCCACAGACAGGGTCGAATCTTCCGGATTAGAGGTTGCTGCTGCTTAGGATTCTAGCCTATACCACGGAGACCCTAATCTCCCAGGAAATTGGTTGAAGTGGTGTCTCGAGAAGTCCCCAACAAAGTCATGGATTAGCCGTCTGAGAGATGTATAAACATAGCTGTTGGCTCGTGCTTTCCAGTCACGTATTCACACGAACCCAAGTAGACGCGGGTGTTTGTCAGGCACGTTCGTCTTAATGTGATGAACAGAGCTGATTGTTTTATCATCCTATTCACCATGATGAAGATCGAGTATACATCTTAGAAATAAATCAAACACGGGTCGGAGAAGAAACAGTAATACTTTTATTAATTCATAGGACTCAGCAGGGCTCCACCCCTCAACCTAGGAGGTTTAGAAACTCATACTGATGTAAAATACAAAGTAAAACTCGAAATAATGGCTGTTCTCTCGTATCTTCTTGAATAATTATGTAAAATACACTTTAAATACTAAACAGATGACTAGTAAGGGTAAAACAGTCTATCTAGTGCTAAAATTCACTTTTGGGGCCCACTTGGTGAGTGTTTGGGCTGAGCTTTGATGAGATCCACGTGCTATGAGGTCTTTGGGCGTGGAATGCCAGCTAGGGGGTCCTCTTTGGGCGTTTTGACGCTAGTCTCTGCTCTGAGGGCGCTGGACGCCTGGAAGGGGCAGGTAGCTGTGTTGGACACCAGTTTTGGGCCTTCTAATCCTAAGCAAAGTATGGATTATTATATATTCCATACCTGTTGAGAGCGCTCCATTTGGACTTCTGTAACTCCAGAAAAGCTCTTTCGAGTGCAAAGTGGTCAGATCCGGACAGCATCTGTAGTGCTTTCTCTGTTTCTGAATCAGACTTCTGCTCCAGGTCCTCAATTTCAGCCAGAAAATACCTGAAATTGCACAAAAACACAAAAAATCATAGTAGAATCCAAAAATGTTATTTTAACACTTAAACCTATAAAAACATAATAAAAACTAAAAAAAAAACGTACTAAAAATTATATGAAAATAATGCCAAAAAGCGTATAAAATATACGCTCATCACTAACACCACAAAGTCAGTGGGAAAAGCAAAGGGTCCAACCCTGACAATCATGTCTTCGATTAATCCTGATGGTATCTTAATAGGACCATCAGCAAGTTGAAGGCATATGCGGGTTGGTTTGACTTCCTCAGTCAAGCAAAGCTTTTTTATTAATGAAGCAGGTTTTAGGTTGATGCTTGCTCTAAGGTCACATAGAGCTGTCCTTTTGCAAGCATTACCTAGAGTGCACGGTATCATAAAGTTTCCAAGATCATTATGCTTCTCTGTTAATGATGAAGGATTTTTGTCAGTAAAGAATTTCTCAATGAAATCTCGTTGCAAGTATAGTTCTAAACCAACAAATAATCCTCAATCAAAATTTAATTTGTTTGTCATAAGTACAAACCCCAATAAAAATAACCGAAGTATTTAAACCTCGGGTCGTCTTTCAAGGAATTGCAGGGAAGTGTTCATGTTATTGGTTATGAGATATATATTTTGGGGTTTTTCAGAATAAGAGACAAGAAAAATAATTGGCAATAAAATAAATGAAACTCAAATGATAAAAGGTCTTGGCAAGGGTTGATGGTTATGAATCTTTATCCTTGTTACTAACCACAACATGATAATTGCAAGGATCAATCCCATTAAGAGCTCGTTTGGGAAGTAGCAGAAGCTACTTTTTTTTACTTTTGGATTATAAAAAGTCACAATCTGCGTGTTTGGCACCATTTTACAAAAAGCTTTTAACTTTCCGAAAAGTTAATTTGCAGCTTTTTAAAGAAGTAGAAATATATGACTTCTCTACTTCTCGATAAGTTATTCTACCACTTACTTAAAAAAATTTAATTTCAAAACAAAAAAATCTACTTTCCTTCTTCACTCTGTGAAAAATACTATTTTCACGCAAGGTCTGATAGAAGCATTGACCTTCCACCATAATTCTACCATCATTCTCACGCAATATTCCAAGCCTCACCATTTTCACGTAATGATTCATCTGATGGAAGTATTGATCCTCCACCACCATTTTCAAACAATATTGCATTTGAACAACCTGCATATATTCCTTCTAAGTATTTTTTTATCATTTTATAACTCTATTTTTTATTATTAAATTTGATTTAACTGTGGTATAAAATTTCAGTTTTAATTTTATTTTTTCATATGTGATTTTATAGTTTACTATTATTTTCATAGTTAAATATAGCAAGTTCTTGACCTCAATAAAGAAGAAGAGAGTTCTAATAGGAGTAAAAAAAATAAAAAACAGCAACAAAATATACATTGACACACATTTTATATTTATTTTTTTATTTTCACCTACCATATCATACACAATATTAGTGATTAAGTTATGTAAAATCAATATTTAATATTGGAAAGTATTTGTTATCATCATTATTTTAATATTCATTCTCTTCTGTAAAAAAAATTATTTTTGTGGAAAAGTCATGAAACCATGCTATTTTATTGAATAAGTATGGAAAAAGTTGATAAAATTCTCTAAATTAAGCACAAGATAAACCCTAAAAATGGGGTTTATTAGGTAAGCTGTTTTGAATGATTGCACTGCACTCTTCAGTGAGAAGGACTGTTTCTATCTCTCTTCAATCTTTCTTATGACTTAGAATGTCCTTCATGAACTTAGCATAAGAAGGTATCTGTTCAAGAGCCTTTGTAAAAGGGATCTTGATCTCTAATGTTCTGAGATAATCCGCAAAGCGGGCAAATTGTTAATCTTTTTCCTCTTGATAGTGTTTTTGAGGAAATGGCATCTTATCCTTATACTCATCAATCTTGGTTAATGAAGACCGAGTGCCGTGTGTGTTGGAAGGGGGGTTACTAACTTGCTTATGAGGGTTGTTATCAATAAATGACTGGCTTCCCTTGCTTGGGCGTTTAGCGCCCATATTGCTGCCCCCTTCCTAGTTTTTAGCACCAGGAATACTATTCCCTTTTGGGCGTTCAACGCCTTGTTGGTGTCCCCAAAGGGGTGGATATCCCTTCTTGACGTTGAATGCCAATGACATTCCTCTTTAGGCATTCAATGCCCTCAAAGACATCCTGGAGATCTATCTGGTGTTCCTCTGTCGGCTTTATTTCTTTTGATCTTTTGTTGTACTGAAGTTGGGTATTTAAGGATTTCCCACGCCTCAGTTGAATAGTCTGGCATTCTTCTGTTATCTGCTTAGATAATTGCTGCCTTGTTTGACTCAGCTGAGCCTCTACATTCCTGTTAGAGGCTTGAGTTTCTCGCAAAGCCTCTTGTAATTCTAGTAGTTGCTGGGAAAGGGCGTGCAATTGCTGAGTCAATGGGCCATCCTATTCTGGAGGGTTAGGTTCAATTGATATTACTCGTGCACGAAATTGTGATCACACTTTTCACAACTCCGCACAACTAACCATCAAGTGCACCGGGTCATCCAAGTAATACCTTACGTGAGTAAGGGTCGATCCCACGGAGATTGTCGGCTTGAAGCAAGCTATGTTCATCTTGTAAATCTTTGTCAGGCGGATTCAATTGGTTATGAGTTTTGATAATTAAAAGATAAATAAAACGTAAATTAAAATAGAGATACTTATGTAATTCATTGGTGGGAATTTCAGATAAGCGTTTGGAGATGCTTTATTGCTTCTGAACCTCTGCTTTCCTATTGTCTTCTTCCAATCATGCGTGCTCCCTTCCATGGCAAGCTGTATGATCCTCTCGAATGAAAAATACCAGGTATGGTTTTGGAACGGCTAATCAACAGTCAGATTTCTCGTCTCGGATGAAAAATACCAGGTATAGCTACCGCACGGCTAATCATCTATCGGTTCTCACTGGCGTCGGAATAGGATCTCTCTATCCTTTTACACACTGTCACTGCACCCAATATTCGCGAGTTTAAAGCTCGTCATAGTCATTCCTTCCCAGATCCTACTCAGAATACCACAGACAAGGTTTAGACTTTTCGGATCTCAGGAATGCTGCCAATTGGTTCTAGCCTATACCATGAACGTTCTAACCTCCAAACTCGGTCCGTGGATTAGAGACCCAAGAGAATATACTCTGGCAGTCGTCCAATGACTACGTTGAACATCATGTACACCGCTTGTGGTTGTCAGGCACGCGAATCTTGGCTAAGCGAGTAACGAAGATAGTGGGTGATTGTCACGGGTCACCCCTTCATTCTGACTTAACTGAATTAAGTACGAGAGTATATAATGGAGAAGAAGTAAGCGTGAATTGAAAGAGAAACAATAATACTTGCATTAATTCATTAAGAACAGCAGAGCTCCGCACCTTAATCTATGAGGTGTAGAAACTCCACCGTTGAAAATACATAAGAGAAAATAACCTAGGCATGGCCGAATAGCCAGCCTCCAAAACTCAAAAGTAGCATAAGCTCTAAGATCCGAATACAATAGTAAAAAGTGCTATTTATACTAAACTAGTTAGCAGGGATTACAGAAAATAAGTAACTAAATGCAGATAGTACAGAAATCCACTTCCGGGGCCCACTTGGTGTGTGCTTGGACTGAGCATTGAGCTTTACACGTGCATAGGCCATTTCTAGAGTTAAACGCCAGCTTGGATACCAGTTTGGGCGTTTAACTCCAGTTCTAGTGCCAGTTCTGGCGTTTTACGCCAGAAAAAGGGTCTCTGGTGGGCATTTAGATGCCAGTTTGGGCCATCAAATCTCGGGAAAAATATGGACTATTATACATTGCTGGAAAGCCCAAGATGTCTACTTTCAAACGCAATTGAGAGCGCACCAATTGGGCTTCTGTAGCTCCAGAATATCTACTTTGCGTTCAGGAGGGTCAGAATCCAACAGCATCTGCAGTCCTTTCTCAGCCTTTGAATTAGATTTTTGCTCAGGTCCCTCAATTTCAGCCAAAAAATACCTGAAATTACAGAAAAAAACACAAACTCATAGTAAAGTCCAAAAATGTGATTTTTGCATAAAACTAATAAAAATATAATAAAAAGTAACTAAAACATATTAAAAACTACCTAAAAATAATGCCAAAAAGGGTATAAATTATCCGCTCATCGATTACCTTAACATCTCCTTTCATAGATGTCTCAGCAGATGAGTACAAATGTTGATTAGTGGCAACTATCTCCTTTCAATGGTCTTTCTCATGTGTATGGAACCACCAGCAGAGTGGTCCAAAGACATTATAGCCATGTCTAATAGTCCATAGTAGAAGATGTCTAACTGTACCCATTCTGAAAATATTTCAATGGGACATTTTCTTAGCATCCTCCTATACCTGCCCCAGGCATCATAAAGAGGTTCACTATCTCCTTGTTTGAAGCCTTGGATGTCCAGTCTCAACTAGGTTAGCTTCCTTGGAAGGAAGTATTGGTTTAAAAACTTGTCTACTAACTGTTTCTAAGTTTTCAAGCTAGATTTGGGCTGGTTATCTAACCACCTCTTTGCTTAGTCCTTTACAGCAAAGGAAAAGAGCAATAGTCTGTAGACATCTTGGTCTACTCCCTCATTGTGTACTATGTCAACAATCTTTAAGAAATCTGCCAGGAACTCAGTATGTTCTTCTTGTGGAAGTCTAGAGTACTGACAGTTTTGCTGCACTAGGAAAATGAGTTGAGGGTTTAGTTCAAAGCTACTTGCTCTGATGTGAGGTATGCTAATACTTGTTCCATAGAAATAAGCAGTGAGGTTTGTATAGGACCCCAGAGTTCTTCTGAACTCCTCATTTTCATTTGGGTTCTTGATGAAGAAAGGTAGAAGAAGAGAAAGAAGAATGAAGATAGAAGAAGTAAAAGAAGAAATAGAGGTAGAAAAGATAAACAAGAATTAAAATATTTTTTTGATTTTATTTTATTTATTTATTAATTTCAAAAATTAAGGTTAATTAATTACATAGAGTTAAAAATTTAACTATGAATTTCGAAAAAGAAGAGAGAGAAATGGAAAAAGGGTTTTTGAAAATTAGGAAAGAGAAGAATTAGTTAGGAAGTTTTGAAAAACAAGAGAGAGAAGATAAGTAACTAATTAGGAAAGATTTGAAAATAAGATAAGATAAAAGATTAGAAAAGTTTTGAATTTAAAATTTGAAATTTGAAAATTAAAATTTAAATTTTGAGTTTTGAAATTGAAATTTAAATTTTGAAATTTGAATTTTAAATTTTAAATTTTGAATTTTGAAAAAGTTAACAAGATAAGATAAAGAATTGAAAAAGATTTGAATTTTGAAAAGGTTTGAGTTTGAAATTTGAAATTTGAAATGTTGAATTTTGAAATTGAATTTAAAAATTTGAAATTGAAATAAGATAAGATAAGATTTTTGAATTTTGAATTTTGAACTTTTGAATTTTAAAGAAAGATAAAAAGATAAGATAAGATTTTGAAAAAGATAAGATTTTTGAAAAGATTTGAATTTTGAAATTTAAAACTAAGATAAGATAAGATAAAAATTTTGAAATTAAAATCTGAATTTTTTTTAATGAAATTTTCGAAAATTAACTAAAATAAACATAGAAAAGATATTTTTTATTTTTGAATTTAATGAAGAAAGAGAAAAACAACAGAAAGACACCAAACTTAAAATTTTTAGATCTAAAGGGACCTACTGCACGAAAATTAATAAGAAAAACACAAAGAGACACCAAACTTACAAATTTTAAGATCAAAACAAAAAGAAAAGCAAGAACACTTTGAAAATCAAGAAGAACACCAAGAACAAAACTCAAAGAATTCAAAGAACACAAGAACATGCAAAAGACACCAAACTTAAAATTTTTGAAAACTAAACACACAATTTTCAAAAAGTTAAAGAAAACACACAAGAAGACACCTGATGACATGTCATCATGTCGTATTTTTCTATGCTTTTTCATACAAGAAATTGATGATTAGTGCTTAAATATTGAATGCTTTTGTGCTTAAATGGTATATTTCTTTGATCTTTTGATTTTATAAATCTTGTAGGAAATAAGTGGAAAAAGAAGCAAAAAAAAGCACAAATTAAGCTCAAAAAGAGAAAAGAAGAATTTTGGGACACACTTTGAAGTTTGAGCATGCTTTGGAACCTTAGGCCACGCTTTTAAAAGCGTGGCCCATGACCATGAAGCCTTGGCATTAGTAACATGATACATTAGTATTAATATCTTATGCATGCATTACCATGAATTGATAATTAAAGCATGCATGCATGAAACATTTATTACTAATGCCAATTGGCAAATCAAGCTTTACGTTAATGCATTGGCATGACTAAGTAATATAATAAACTAAATTAAAGCATGCATGCATTTAATTATTAATGCCATCATGAACCATGCATTATTAACGCATTGGCATTATTAATTGAGAATGAATGAAATGAATGAACGAGTAATTGGCATTACTAATAAAGCCAATGAAAGCAAATTTAAAGCAAGGAAGCAACATTCATTAAGAAAGAGAGCGCTAGCGTTCATTAAACAATGAGCGTTCACTTTGGAAGTGAGCGCCAAGTTCACTTTCTAAACTTTTGCGTGAATTCAAGCTTGGGAGGCAAGCTCGGGAGGCAAGCTTGGGCCATCCCACGCACTAAGGGTGCTCAAGGTTTGAGCGTAGCGTTCACTAAGGGAACGCCCATGAGGAAGCGCTCAACTAAAGGAAGCGCTCAACCAAAGGAAGCCAAGCGCTCAAATTTGGAGCGCACGCTCAATAAGCGAGCACCAAGAGAGGAAGGATGCACCAAAGGAAGTACACCAAGAGAGAAGTGAACGCAACGTTTACTAAGTGCACTGAGCGCACCACTAGAAGTTGCAACTCTGGCCCAATTAATCCAAATTCAAGCCCATTGAAGCTCCAAAGCAAGCAAAGCCCATTGACATCACTCAAAGGCATAAGAAACAGTTAGATTAGGAATTTCATTTAAAATTGTAATTTGTTTCAATTTCATTTTTCATTTTGTAAGGCCTATATAAAGGGAGCAGTTTCATTTTCAAAGGAGAGCTCTGTTAGGCTGCTAGGCAGCAGTAGGAGTAGGAGTAGGAGTAGAATAGAAGGCTCTCTTTGATACACTTTTATTTTTCTGCACTCTCTACATTTCAATTACATTGAACTCAATTTATGCCATTTAAATTTCTGCAATCTTCTACTCCAATTTCCTTTTCTGCAACTTTTCAATTCTGTTCATGATCTAAGCCTGATTTACTCTTCCTGCAATTTAAATTTCCAGTGACTTGTTCTCAAGATCTCTTCGATTACTTGATTTACTGTTTTCTTTAAATTCCCTGCATCCAATTCCCTTTACATTTCATGCAATTTACTTTTCTTGCTCTTTAAGCTTCAGCTAACTTACATTCTGTACTTTACTTTCACTGCAATTTACTTTCAACACTTTATCTTCTCTGCAATTTACATCCAGCTGATTAATTCTCATTCAATTCAATACTGTTAGCTTGACTAAACTAATCACCTCACTAAAGTTTCTTGATCCATCAATTCCTGTGGGATCGACCTTACTCTTGTGAGTTATTACTACTTGATGCGACCCGGTATACTTGCTGGTGAGTTTGTGTGGAATCAAATTTTCACCCATCAAGTTTTTGGTGCCATTCCCGGGGATTGATATATATCAACAATGATTAAGTGTGCGAAAAGTCTAGATTAAGCATTTTCTTTATTTTTGTTCTTTTAATTTTCTATTTTAAGTTGAAACCAAGGTGTTTGTGTTTTTGCCTCACTAAGAAATTCTTCTCTATGACATGAATTTCAATTTTCATTGGTGATGTGTTTTACAAAATTCAAATGGAGTTCAACTCATCTTGTGATCAAACAAATTTTATGGGATATTACCCACCATCACCAATTGACTATTCTAATGGTGGCTGGGGATATCACCAAGAAATTACATGGGATATCAAGATGAGCCAGACAATCACATGGGATATTTCTCACCACCATAAAATGATTCAAGTCATTATTCTAATGGTGGCTGGGAGTATCAACAAGGAATAAAAGAGTATGAACACCTCCCAGAGCCACAAGATGACTCGTACTGCTTTAACAACCACTCATATTGTGACTGGGATGGGCAAAATAAAAGGGATCTTGATGATCCATACTTTGTTCATCAAGAAACATCATCACTGGAGTGT